>NC_057389.1:27530922-27606956 GCF_019320065.1 Cervus canadensis | reverse complement strand
TTGTTGTTTTGGGTTCACGTTTATACAACCTTTCTGCATTTCCTGTCTAGAGAAGATCCTTTAGCATTTGTTGAAGAGCTGGTTTGGTGGTGCTGAATTCTCTCAGCTTTTGCTTGCCTGTAAAGCTTTTGAATTCTCCTTCGTATCTGAATGAGATCCTTGCTGGGTACAGTAATCTGGGTTGTAGGTTATTCTCTTTCATTACTTTAAGTACTTCCTGCCATTCCCTTCTGGCCTGAAGAGTTTGTATTGAAACGTCAGATGTTATCCTTATGGGAATCCCCTTGTGTGTTATTTGTTGTTTCTCCCTTGCTGCTTTTATATTTGTTCTTCTGGTGTTTGATCTTTATGTGAATTGATTAATATGTGTCTTGGGGTGTTTTCGCCTTGGGGTTTAATCCTGTTTGGGACTCTCTTGGGTTTCATTTGACTTGGGTGGCTATTTCCTTCCCATTTTTAGGGAAGTTTCAGCTATTATCTCCTCGAGTATTTTCTCATGCCCTTTCTTTTTGTCTTCTCTCTTCTGGACTCCTATGATTCGAATGTTGGGCGTTTTCAACAGTGTCCCAGCAGTATTTCCCTGAGGTTGTCCTCATTTCTTTTGATCCTTTTTTCTTTTTTTCTCTCTGCTTCATTTATTTCCACCATTTTATCTTCTATCTCACTTATCCTATCTTCTGCCTCCGTTATTCTACTCTTGGTTCCCTCCAAAGTGTTTTTTATCTCATTCATTGCATTATTCATTTTTAATTGACTCTTTTTTATTTCTTCTAGGTCTTTATTAAACAGTTCTTGAATCTTTTCAATCTTTGTTTCCAGGCTATTTATCTGTAACTCCATTTTGTTTTCAAGATTTTGGATCATTTTTATTATCATTATTCTAAATTCTTTTTCAGGTAGATTCCCTATCTCCTCCTCTTTTGTTTGACTTGGTGGGCATTTTTCATGTTCCTTTACCTGTTGGGTATTTCTTTGCCTTTTCATCTTGTTTAGATTGCTGTATCTGGAGTGGGCTTTCTGTATTCTGGAGGTCTGTGGTTCCTTTTTATTGTGGAGGATTAACCCAGTGGGTGGGGTTAGACGATTGGCCTGTCAAGATTTCCTGGTTAGGGGAGCTTGTGTCAGTGTTCTGGTGCGTGGAACTTGATTTCTTCTCTTTGGAGAGCAATGGAGTGCCCAGTAATGAGTTTTGAGATGGGTCTATGTGTTAGGTGCGACCTTGGGTAGCCTGTATGTTGATGTTCAGGGCTATGTTCCTGCGGTGCTGGAGAATTTGCGTGGTATGTCTTGCTCTAAAACTTATTGGCTCTTGGGTGGTGGTTGGTTTCAGTGTAGGTATGAAGGCTTTTGGACAGTCACTTATTACTTAATGTTCCATGTAGTCAGGAGTTTTCTGGTGTTCTCAGGTTTTGGGCTTAAGTCTCCTGCCTCTGGATTTCAGTTTTATTCTTCCTGTAGTCTCAGGACTTCTCCAACTATACAGCCCTGATAAGAAAACTTCTAGGTTAATGGCTAAAAGATTCTCCCCCGTTAGGGACACCCAGAGAGGTTCACAGAGTTACATGAAGAGGAGAGGGAGGAGGGAGATAGAGATGAGCAGGAGGAGAAAAAGGGGGACTCAAGAGGAGAGAGACAGATCTACGCAACTGTCTGTTCCCAGAGTGTTCTCCGTAGCCCAGTCACCTACAAAGATTCACAGAATTGGATTGGGAAGAGAAGGGGAAAGGAGGAAATAGAGGTGTTCTGAGGTAGAAAACAGAGTCAAGATTGGGAGAGAATAATCTTCGGTTTAAAAATAGGGCTTCTCTTCTTTTTTTTTTTTGTAAGGTTATAGTGTATTGAAAATGAAAATTAAGGAGTAGTAGAGGAGTACTAGAGGACTTTAAAAGAAATAAGAGAAAAAGAAAAATAGAAAATAGAAGAGAAAAAGGAAAGAAAAAAAGAAAAAAGAAAGAAAAAGAAAAAAAGAAAGAAAAAAACAAGAAAGAAAAAAAAAGAAAAAAAAAAAGAAAGAAAAAAAAAATTTTTTTTTCCCCCTAATTAAAAAATCGTAAAAGTCTATGGAAATGAAAGTTAAGGAGTAATGGGGGAGTAATAGGGGATTTTAAAGGAAAATAAAAGAGAAAAAAGAAAAGAGAAAAAAAAGAAAAAAGTAAAATTATATCTAGGAGTTTCTCTGGAGCTGTTGCGGTCAGTGTGGGTTCGGCTCAGTTTCAGATAGCTCCTCGTTCCAGCTTACGCTTCTCGATATCTACAGGCCCCTTCTGGTGTAGTCAATGTTTCCTAGAGGGATTTTAATCTGTTGCACCAGTCCTTTCTGAAGCGGTTCCCTTTGTTTATTTGGCTTCTGTTTGCCGGTCTCTTCAGAGCCTCATTTCCGCCCTAACACAGGCGGGCGGAGGTGGACTCTTATTCAGGTATCTAGTTCCGTCGCTCTGCGGGGAGGGGCTTGCGCTGCAGGGAGAGGCTGGCGCCGTGGGGACAGGCTTGCGCCGCGGGGATGGGCTGGGGCTGCTTTCTCCGTCTGCGCTGCTCAGGCTCCGGCTGTTCTACATGGAGCGCGCCCCGCGCTGCGCGAGGCTCCAGCCCTCGGGTGTTCCACAAAAGCGCGGAGCGAAAAGCTGCGCCTGCTCTCTGTGCCTTCCCCGTCAGAGCAGTCCAGGCAGCCAGGGGCTTGGTGGGCGCACTCTCCCCAGGTGTGGCGCACTCACTCCCTTCCGCGGACCCAGTCTCAGTTTCTGCTGGCGCCAGTCGGGTGCGCGCGCCTTCCGCCCTCTGCGTCCCCAGCCCCAGTCCCCGCCCGCGCCGGTCGGGTGCCTGCGCCCTGTGTCTCGCCGCGACCTTCCCCTCCCCCCTGCCTCCTGCCTCCGGCGGGGCTGGGCCGGTCCATAGCCTGCGAGCTCTTCTCTGGATTTTCTCGGTCTCTTTGTTCTGCGAACGGCCGGCAGTGTGTTCGGGCCGGTTAATTTACTCTCTCTCTTTTGGTCTCCCACAGTTCAAGTTGGCAACTCACAGAAGCTCCCTCCGATTGTCCTCAGGGCACTCAGGCCCAGACCCTACCCCAAGCAATGCCGCCTAAGACTCCCTTCCCGGGACGGACCTCCATCCTTAGATCTTTTGTCTCACTTTTTATATTTTGTCCTACCTCCTTTCGAAGACAATGGGCTGCTTTTCTGGGCGCCTGATGACCTCAGCTAGCGATCAGAAGTTGTTTTGCGAAGTTTGCTCTGCGTTCAGTTATTCTTTTGATGAATTTGTAGGAGAGAAAGTGGTCTCCCCGTCCTACTCCTCCGCCATCTTGGCTCCTCCTCAAATTATATTTAAATAATTACATTGACATAGATACTGTTTATTGGTTTAAAATTTTCAGAATCTATATACAAACCATTAAAGACAATTATGGTCATAATACTGAATATAAATTATAAAATTAAAAGTTTAGATAGCAGAACTTAGAAGAGAGAAAGAAGAAGGAAAAGTGAAGTTAAGGGCAAGGGGTTAATATCTTTAACACTGTCACACTGGGAAGTTGCTAGTTCAGGTCAAAAGTTGACAAAATAAGAATACAGCTTTAAAAATATTTAAAATTCCAGATGTGGCAGGGAGAGTAATTAATAGTGATGATTAACAGCAATGACATATAGAGAGGATGGGTAGGGATGAATTAAGTGAGCTAGTTGTCATCATTTGTAAGTTTACCTTTGAATAAAAAAATGAGGTAAACAATAGAGGAAGCAAAATCAAAATAAGAGTGTTTACTTTCTAGGAAATAGTGTGGACCATTTATTTCAGCTAAAAATAGTGCAGTTTAGTAAAACTGGACAGCTGAAAACCTAAAGAAATTATCAGTGGCCCATGGACCAGCAAAGTTGACATCACTTGGGAGTGAATTGGAGATAATCTTGTATCCACCACTCCAGACCTAGAGAATCAGAAGACACATTTTGATAAGATCTCCAGGTGATTTGAGAAACACTCAGCTGGTGATCTAATTGTTCTGGGAGCCATCTTGTGTAAAACACCACCTAACTGCTCTTATTAAAACAATCTCCTCAGAGCCAGTGGTGGTAGCTCCCGCCGCCATCTCTTCTCCCTCTGTTTTGTCTTCTCTGGGGCTTCAGTCTTTTCACTGACATTCAGGAGAATGTTAACTACAGCTTTTTTGGGTTTAATCTGAGTCTGCACCAAAGGAAGGAGGCCCTGAAAATTCCTGAGGACTTGCAGGATGACGGGTAAGCTTGGAATGAGGAGAGATGGACATTCACAGTGAGAGCAGCTAGCAGGGACCCGTGGGATCCTTTCTAGTGGAGTATTTCTTTGTTCCCCGCCAGGGAATGTAGCAGGTATCAGTTATAGTCACACATATCTGTGTGTTTTGCTAACTCTATGGTATTCTGTGGTGCTTTTATGAGTTGCACACAGCAAGACAATTAGGTAAATTAGCACTCCTCCTTTAAAAAAAAATTAAATCATTATTTTATTTCTGTTATGAGTTGAATTGTGTACCCTTCCCCCAAATTCATATTTTTAAAACTTAACACCCATTATCTCAGAATGAATTAGCATTTGTTCTTAGGTCTCAACTCTAAGAGAAAACAAGCCATAGACAATCACAATTCAAATTCGCAGCTGAAGGGTTTTAGTAGCTGATCAGACACTCGACCTCCAGAACACTGATTATTATGGGAAAGGTTCATGCAGGCCAGAAAATATTTAATGGGACTAACATTTTTGAAACTATAAAATAGGAACCCTTTGATCTAGCTTTTCTAGGGGGTGAAAATTTAAATTTGTGTTTTCTTTACATATTTTACTTTCTTTGAAATTTGATTGAAAACAGGCTGGGGTATGCGAGTCAAAGTTGTATTTTATTCATTGCTGGCTTGTCTCTTGCCTCTGGGCAAGAGTATGTGGGGTTCATCCTGCCCAGCAATGAGATTTCTTTTTATTCTTAAAACAGTCTTCCTGGGAAGGGACTGTAGACCTTATTGTAACATGTGATGATTCAGTTGCTTAGCACACGGTTCATTCTCTGGTTGCTTGGGATATGGGTACTCTGTGCTTGTTTTGGGTTTAAGCCAAGTCTGAGCCACGTCCGTCTGCACGGGCTGGCCGGCTGCACTCTGACTCCGGGCAGCACTGGCTGTTACTCTCCTAGTCATCTTTTTATCTTTCTGGGTAATCTTCAGCTTATTGGTTCCTGCCTTTAATACTCCCATCTGGCTTCTTTCGTTCTTTTTTTTTAAATAAAAACATCTGTCTGAAACTTACATAGTCATCCCCATGACCACTTGGTTATTTAGAGTAATGTTCTTCTTGTGTGGAACTGGGGTCCACAATAACTCCTTATATAGAACATGGGAGAAACTTGCTGCAAGTCTGGGTAACTAGATGACTATTGAGAATGTTTAGGCCATTTCCTTCTTTGGTCTCTCTGATTGGTAACTTTTCAAAGGAAAATTTACTCTGGGGACAGAGAGCTTGTCTTCCACCCTCCCTGAAAAATATCCATTGTCTCTGAAGATGACAATATTGCACAGGCACTTTGATCAAACTGAAACAGATGAAAGAAAGACCTATTATATGAATTAACTATTAGGTTAATTTTCTGGAGAAAGCTTATCTTTTTGCTATCTATGTTTTTGTTAAATTATACCTCTTGATTTTTCATTGTTTTTGATACATTTACTGAGGAATTAAGAGATCTCAATTAGAGATAACAGGGTTTGCCTTTTGCTTATGTGTGTGAAATATTCTGTTCAGTTCAGTCTCTCAGTCGTGTCCAACTCACTGCAACCCCATGAACCGCAGCACACCAGGCCTCCCTGTCCATCACCAACTCCCAGAGTTTACCCAAACTCATGTCCATTGAGTCAGTGATGCCATCCAACCATCTCATCCTCTGTTGTCCCCTTCTCCTCCTGCCTTCAATCTTTCCCAACATCAGGGTCTTTTCAAATGAGTCAGCTCTTTGCATCAGGTGGCCAAAATATTGGAGTTTCAGCTTCAACATCAGTCCTTCCAGTGAACACCCAGGACTGATCTCCTTTAGGATAGACTGGTTGGATCTCCTTGTAGTCCAAGGAACTCTCTCAAGAGTCTCCTCCAACACCACAGTTCAAAAGCATCAATTCTTCAGTGCTCAGCTTTCTTTATAGTCCAACTCTCGCATCCATACATGACTACTGGAAAAACCACAGCCTTGACGAGATGGACCTTTGTTGACAAAGTAATGTCTCTGCTTTTTAATATGCTGTCTAGGTTAGTCATAACTTTCCTTCCAAGGAGTAAGTGTCTACTCCTTGGCTGCAATCACCATCTGCAGTGATTTTGGTGTATAATATTAGTGACTAAACTTATTAACCTTAGTGCTTCCTTTAGACATAATTTAAAGTAAAAGGTACATGTGGAAATTTTTAATGTGATGAATGTGTACCATGTATTGATGGTGTTGGTTAAGCTACTATATACATTTGTCCACACTCTTCAAATCATACACTTAAAAATTGCCAAATTACATTGTATAAATAATACTTCAGTAAAACTGATTAAAAAGAAGTAATGCTAAGTAAAAATGATTGAAATCTTAGATTTTCCTACCACATGTTAGCATTGTTTCCTCCAAACCATCCCAAATATCTTTTTCCTTTTGTTCCTTATGTATTGTTTTAAGTGTTCTTGGGCTGCTTACAAAAGAGTACCAAGGACTGGGTGGCTTATAAAAAAAGACAGAAATTAGAACCAAGAAATTACAGTGCTGCTGTAACAAATACAAAAAATATGGAATCAGCCTTAGAACTGGACAGTGGGTGGAGCAGGAAGAGTTTTAATGTGTTCAAAAGAGCCTGTGTGTGTTAGTCGCTTAGTTGTGTCTGACTCTTTGCGACCCAGTGGACTGTAGCCCACTGGTCTCCTCTGTCCATGGGAGTCTTCAGGCAAGAATACTGAAGTGGGTCACAATTCTCTTCTCCAGGGTATCTTCCTGACTTTGGGATCAAACCTGGGTCTCCCACATTGCAGGCATATTGTTTACCATCTGAGCCACCAGGGAAAACCAGATTGACATAAATGGATCTTTAAAGGCAGTTTTGGTGAAAGTCAAAAAGAAAGAGCTATAGAGAAAACCTCAATCTTAGAAAATGCCTAAGCGGTCCTAAACAAATTGTTATCAGGAACAAGGACAGTAAAGGCCATTCTGATGAGATTTCATTTGGAAATGAGGAACACATTATTAAACAGTGGAGGAAAGGCCATCCTTGTAAAGTGGCAAAGAGCTTGGCTGAATTGTATTCATGTCCCAACATTTTATTGAAAGTAGGACTTGAGAACAATGACACTGGGTATTGAGCCAAAGAAATTGCTAAACAAAGTGTTGAAGGTGAGCCTTGGCCCTTCCTGACAGCTTATAGTAAAATTTGAGAGAAATGATTTAAAGAAGGAATTGGTAAGCAAAGAAAGAAGTTGAAAATCTGGAAAATTCTCAGCCCATTCATACTGAGAAAAGTAAGAACACTGAAGATGTGGCCAAGTGACTGTATGACTAAACTAGTATCGGTCACCCACCTGAAGAGAAAGTGCAAGTCGCTCAGTCATGACTGACTCTTCGCGACCCCATGGACTATACAGTGCATGGAATTCTCTAGGCCAGAATACTGGAGTGGGTAGCCTTTCCCTTCTCCAGGGAATCTTCCCAACCCAGGGATCAAACCCAGGTCTCCCACATTGCAGGTGGATTCTTCACCAGCTGAGCCACAAGGGAAACCCAAGAATACTGGGCTGGGTAGCCTATCCCTTCCCCAGCAGATCTTCCCAACCCAGGAATTAAACCGGGGTCTCCTGCATTGCAGGTGGATTCTTTACCAACTGAGTTATCAGGGAAGCCCATCTGAACATAAGCCAGGAATTACTCCAAAGCAATAGAAGAATGACCTAGAAGGTGACTGAGAGATAATCAGAGCTGCCAATTCCATCACAGGTCCCTAGTGCAGGGAGAGGGGGACAGATGGGTAGGCAGAGTGGTTTCAAAGTGGGTTCTACTGTGCCCGTGTGACCCCTGTGTGTGATGCCAGAGCTCTCTCACATCACAGACTCTACCTGGGTGCCCCCTGCCCCGCTGTCCTCTGGTTCAGTGTTCCTTGTTCATCCCAGGTGCAGCTACAGGGGGCCCAGTGCAGCTCAGCCTTGAAGGCCAGACCTCCAGAAAGATTCAGGCAGCAAAATGTGGTGGCATCTATATGATGCTGTCTCCACTGGCATGCAGAGCATGTGGCCTCAGGGGCATGGCAGTCTCCTTGTAGGTTTGAGGTTAGAGCTGCCTGGAGCCACAGGGAAACTGCCCCCAGCCCAGGAGAACGGTGGCATGGGGAGGAGGGGGGCACTCCCCAGCAGGGGTGATGTTGCCATGCTATGAGCCCGGAAGGCAGAGCATTGAGCCAAAGGGGATTATTCTTGAGCTTTAAGGTTTAATGTTATCTGCCTCATTAGGTTCTGGATTTACATGAGGCTGTTACTCCTTTCTTGTTTCTCCCTTTTGGAATTGGAATGTCTCGTCTATGCCTGTCCCATTATTGTTTTTTGGAAGTGCATAACATGTTTGGTTTCACAGGTTCACAGGTGGGGAGGAATTTGCTCAGGATGACTCATACTTCAAGTCTCACCCGTATATGATTTAGATGATGTTTAGATGAGAGCTTGGACTTAGACCTTAAAGTTGATACTGCAACAAGCTAAAACTTTGGGGGCTCTTGGATGGATTGAATGTATTCTGTGTGCTGGAAAGATACGGATTTAGGGAGGTCACGGGAGGAATGCAACAGACTGAATGTGTCTTCCCCCAGATTCACACATTGAAACCTACTCCCCAGCATGATGGTATATGAAGGTGAAGTCTTTGGGAGGTGACTAGGTCACAAAGGTCAAGCCTTCATGAATGGGGTTAGGGCCCTTATAAAAGGGCCTCAGAGAGCTTCCTTGCTTCTCCTACCAGTGAGGACTCAATGAGCAAAAGCCGATAAACCAAGAAACACCAAACACTGAATCTCCAGAAACCTTGATTTGGGACTTCCCAGAACTGTGAGAAAGAAATGTTTGTTGTTTAAACCACCTATTCTATGATGTTTTTGTTAGAGCTGTCTGAATGGACTAAGATAGGTATTACATTCTTGGTTTCAACACTCATTGTCAGTCCCAGGAGACGGGTTTTCAAGGTCTTATCATTTTCACCAGATTTGTGCTGATTTTTCTTAGATTTGGTAAATCTAATGTGAAGCAGATTCTTGTTAACTACATTCTTGCTGCTTATAAGGAATGGTCAGAGGAGCAACCCACTGATGGGCAACAGGTATTTGCCTGTGTTCACACATTCAATAAGTGCCTGTGTTAATTGTGTTCCAGGCTAAGCAGCAATACCCATGCTTAATTGCATTTCTCTGGCCCCTGCTCATGAATCTGTGGCCCAGGCTAGCTTTCCAGAATCAAGCTAGTCTCCTGGTTTTGCACTTCTCCTTTGTCTTTCTGGAGCTTAAAAAAAATCAAAACCCCCTCCCTGCTTCAAAAAATACTTCTGTGTTATTATATTTTTATCTCTTTCCATGTATTATATCTGCCAAATAAGACTGTAAGGCCCTTGAGGGCAGCCACCAACGGTCCCTCACACTGATCAGAAGAGACACCTTGTGCTGGAGAGGTTTTAAATTCAGGTTCTAGCAGCTACATGCTTCTGTTATAGCATTTACCATGCTTAACTAAAATTGTCGACTTGTATTTGTAAAATTAATAACTCCTCGATGGCCTATGTCTTTCTGTTTGTTGTATGCTCAGTACACAGCTCTGAACTTGGTAAGACGTTCAAAAATCTTAGGTTAAAAAGCAGGGTTATTAACAGGAGGGATGATGAAAGACACAGTTAACCAAAATATTTACACCTTTTTTCTGCAAAGTTACTTGAATTGCTACCTCAAATTTCATACTTTGATTCTGAAATTGTATTGTGAACGATTTGGGACTGTTTGTTATCTGAGTGAAATGATACCTTCGCAAACTAACAGCCAGGTTTAGTTTGGCTAGTGTTTCTCAAATGTGTTTAGTGGTTATTCATTTTAAAAAAAACATTTACCCTGAAAGCAGGAAAGGAAGAATGTCTATTAATACATACGCGTATACAAATACATGTATACAGATGTATATACGCAAAGGCCATAGTTATATCTACTCTTAGCCTTACTTAACACTATGATGCATTCTGATATTTTTTTCCCTCTATTATGTTCAAGTCTCCTTATATTTTTTAAAAATACAGGTTGTAGGGCCCACTTATTGATTTCATGCTCACGAATGCAACCACTGCCATTATCACACATATATCTGTGCTAGGTGTTAAAAAGAAAAAAAAATAATTTCTGAAATAAAGATCTGGACATTGAGTGTTGCCAGGGGAGAGATGGCTAGCAAGGAAAAGACCCTAGGCCCTTAGACTGGGTGAAAGGAGGTCATTCAAAGAAAGGGGTGTGTGAGAAGAGGCTCCAAAGATAACTTCTCCTACTTCCCATTGCATTTTTATAGTCCAATGTTCACCTGTCTTTCCAGCTGGTCTGTGAACGCTTCCAGGACAAGAACTATACATTATTCATCTTCTTACCTTCATTGCCTAACAAGGCTCCTGGGCTTAATAAATATTTGCTAGGTAGAGGATAAGATAAAGAGCTAATATTTATCAAGCACTTACCATGTGCCGCACAAGCATGTGAATAGATGCTGTTGGTTCTCTGCTCAAATCCTCTTACCTGAGGACTGATCGTTAATGCTCACTGCTACCCTCTTCTGCATAGAACTGCCACCTGGCCCTCTATCCCACCATTTTCCTAAGCCACTAACCAGTGGCCGATGACCAGTCCCCTGCCTCTATAGTACAGTTGCTGCTCCAGATCTTCCCATGGATCAGGCTAAAGCAATTTCCAGAGGAGACCACATCCTTGTTCAGATTTCTTACTCTGCTCTATTCTGCTTTTCTTACTCTTTTATTAAAAAATCACATTCACAAGAAACTCTACCTCACACTCTGCTTCTGGGGAACCACCCGAAGAGAACCTGGTTCCAAGCAATTTACAGTGCTACTTATCTAGTCCTGAGAGCAAGTCGTGGAGATAGCTGTTTACTGAAAATGGGCCCAGGGCTGTGAAGACACGCAGCGGTGCCCTGAGACTTGCACAGAGGAAGTCTGGTCCTTGCCGGGTCTCTGTCCCTCACCCACACTGCCTCCAGGCTCGGGTCTGTGACTGGCTCACAGGACCGGTGGGCACACCACTCATGGATGAGCACTGGAGGAAGGGTGGCCGGTCCCCCAGTTCTGCACATTGTCTCTTATTTATTAGCGCTATTCAAGCTATGGATGAGATTATTTACATTTTTGAAAAGTACAGCAGAGACATATTCTTTGGTTTATTTAAAATTTTGCAAATAGAGGCTATTTCAACTTTCATTCTATCAATTCAGCAACAGAGAATTCATTGTAAAGGTAAAACTAACATGACAGACGATATTTGTGTACTCTCAGTTTTTCACTGAACTTGACTAATCCACAGACATTTGATTGAAAGCCTGCTCATGCTGGTGGTTAAAATCCAATTTGCAGTAAGCTACTTGTTCACTGTCAAGGTTAACAGTTTCTAAGCTACAGAGAGATGAGGAAAATATCTGTAGTCAATGAATTGCCATTTGCCTTTTTTGCAAAACATGATTCTGGGTTTCTATGTTTCATTTATAAGCTCTGCGGTTGCTGCTTCCCATTCTATAGCTAGATTATCATTCGCTGCCAACACCAAATATACTTATCACATTATAGGAGTTTTTTTTTTCTTCTTTTAAGTATCAAAGTTTCGAGTATTGAGCACTTGGTTATTTACTGCCCAGAGTTAAGAAAAGAGGCAAAATAGCATAGCAATTCAGCACATTTTTGGTATCAGAATAGGTTTCAATTTTCTAGCGGTGTGACACATGGTATATCATTTAACATATCTGAGCTCAGTTTGTTAATCTTTAAAAGTAATAATACTTTCTACCTTGTGGGATTGTGGAAATAGTCCAATAGGATGCTTAACATAGTACCTAATACTACATAAAATAAAAAATATTAGTCACTAAGTCATGTCCGACTCTTTGTGACCCCAAGGACTGTAGCCTGTCAGGCTCCTCTGTCCATGTAATTCTCCAGGAAAGATACTGGAGTTGATTGCCATTCCCTTCTCCAGGGGATCTTCCTGACCCAGGGATCAAACCCAGGTCACCTGCATTGCTGGCAGATTCTTTGTCATCTCAGCCAACAGCAAAGCCCCAATACTACATAAGTGCTCATTAAAAGCTAGTTTCTGTTGTTATTATTATTACTATTACTGTATGTTTTATTTTGGTCACTATCATTCAGTCTTTATCTTTCAGTAATACTATTCCAATTTCCTTTTGGTAAATGGCCTCTGCTGCTTCATGGCAAATAGATGGAGAAACAGTGGCTGACTTCATTTTTTGGGCTCCAAAATCACTGCAGATGGTGATTGCAGCCATGAAATTAAAAGACGCTTACTCCTTGGAAGAAAAGTTATGACCAACCTAGACAGCATATTAAAAAGCAGAGACATTACTTTGTCAACAAAAGTCCATCTCGTCAAGGCTATGGTTTTTCCAGTAGTCATGTATGGATGTAAGAGTTGGACTATAAAGAAAGCTGAGTGCTGAAGAATTGATGCTTTTAAACTGTGGTGTTGGAGAAGACTTTTGAGAGTTCCTTGGACTACAAGGAGATCCAACCAGTCCATCCTAAAGGAGATCAGTCCTGGGTATTCATTGGAAGGACTGATGTTGAAGCTGAAACTCCAATATTTTGGCCACCTGATGCAAAGAGCTGACTCATTTGAAAAGACTGATGTTGGGAAAGATTGAAGGCAGGAGGAGAGGGGGACGACAGAGGATGAGATGGTTGGATGGCATCACTGACTCAATGGACATGAGTTTGGGTAAACTCTGGGAGTTGGTGATGGACAGGGAGGCCTGGCGTGCTGCCGTCCATGGGGTCACAGAGAGTTGGATACACCTGAGTGATTAAACTGAACTAAACTGAACTCTGCTATTTGAACAATCTTGCTGAGATTATAATTGAAGGAGATTTGATCTTCCTTAGCTGAGAGGTTGATATGTGTCCTAAAATAGGCTATTAGACTCTTCTGGGGCTTTGGGGCCTGAGAGGTAAGATGCAAGAATGGAGGCTAAACTAACAAAATAATTGGAGCAGAATCAGTCACGTGGCAGCTCTGTTGATACAGGAAAACCCAGCGGTGTCTCTGGTCCCTGCCCTGCCTAAGCCTGCTTCTCCAGGCCTCTGGTTCTCTGAGCCACACCGCACCTTGAAATGAATTCTCTTTTGCTCGTATTACTCAGAGCTGGATTCTGTTTCTTGCAACTAAATTAGTCCTGAATATTCATTGGAAGGACTGATGCTGAAGCTGAAACTCCAATACTTTGGCCACCTGATGTGAAGAAATGACTCATTGGAAAAGACACTGATGCTGGGAAAGATTGAAGGCGGGAGGAGAAGGGGACAACAGAGGATGAGATGGTTGGATGGTATCACCGACTCAATGGACATGAGTTTGAGTAAACTTCGGGAGTTGGTGATGGACAGGGAGGCCTGGCGTGCTTCAGTCCACGGGGTCACAAAGAGTCGGACATGACTGAGCCACTAAACTGAAAGAATGTAAAAAGATATTAATTATATAAATATAATTAAGGCCAGTTTTTCCAGGCAAGACAGCTGTCATGAATCTGAAATACATTATTTCTTAGACCTGCTATTATACTCTTCTCCTTTCTATAGGGATCTTTGAGCTGCAGGTAATTTGAAGACGTCGTTGTAGAAAGATCCATAATCTTGTTCACCGTTCTACCCCTAGTAGAGGAACCAGTGCTCAGCAATATTTGCTGAATGAAAAGAGGAATATTTTCAGCCTGCCTTCTCAGTTTACATCATTGTTGGGGTTAGAATAGCATTCTAGTTCTTTTGTGAGATGTAGATCTTTTATATAATCCCTGGATTGAGAGGATCCCCTGGAGAAGGAAATGGCAACCCACTCCTGTTTTCTTGCCTAGAGAATCCTATGGACTAGTGGGTTACCCTCCATAGTGTCGCAAAAAGCCAGACACGACCGAAGCAGCTTAGCATGTACGCACGTAGTTTTTTATATACAGCTTCTTCTGGGTATAGAGTTAGGCATTACTTTTGTGCGCATGCTCAGTGATGTCCTACTCTTTGCAACCCTAAGGACTATAGCCTCCCAGGCTCTTATGTCCATGTGATTTTCCAAGCAATAATATTGGAGTAGGTTGCCATTTCCTTCTCTGGGGGATCTTCCTGACCCAGGGATTAAACCCATGTCTCCTTCGTCTTTTGCATTGGCAGGCATTCTTTTTACCACTGAGCCACCTGGCATCAGTTCAGTACTTAAATGTATTACTCCACTAGTCCTCACAGTGATTTCAAGAGGTAGGTATTTTTAATTTCCATTTTGCACTTAGTAAACTCTCAGATAATTTAAGAAAATCGCCTGAGGTTGCATGCTTAGTAAGAGACAGTGTCAGGATTTGAACCCAGCTCTGCCTGATTTCCATAGTCTAAACATTTTTCAGCATATTGTGGAAACCTCTAAATTATTTCATATCCTTTTGTTTTCTATCCTTTTCATTCATAGAATTGTCCGGCATCCTATTTTTGTGCATTTCCTTAGGGTAAATGCAAGGAATGGTGTTATGACTATCAGGTAGTTAAACTGACATGCAAACAAGTATGTTAAAACTTGCATGTTCACATGAGTGTTGTCCCTTTCGAGATACTCATCATGGAAAGTTTTGCTTTTTATTCTCAACATATTCTCTCAACATGCCTGTGTCTCCTTCTCCTGAGTGCTCTTAATATAGCAACTCTTTGCCCTTTGAGAAGATATTTGATCTTTAAAACAGCCAGAGGCATTTGGAGGGCAATCTAGTGAAGAAGATGGACAGTCACGTTGGGAAGGACCATTTTTAGTGAAAAATGACGTATGAGTGTTAAGTGTTGAAGCTGGTCCATTGTGACAACTCCTGAAGGCTCTGGCTCCCCAGACCCCTGCCATCTGCCCTGAGGATCAGCTCCAACCTGTAATTCATTTGCTTCCCACCGCCCCCAGGCTGTCCATTGCCTTTGCTTTCTTTTACCACTATAGCCAGAGTCTTGCATAGGTTGATGTTCTTCCCATTCAACAACAGCAAGATGTTTCATTTGTGTCAAAATCTGTAGACACCCTAGAACATTGGCATTTAGTGGGTAGAGGCCAAAGATGCTGCTAAATATCCTGCAGTGTACAGTAGAGCCCCCTGCTTCTTATTTTTTTACTATTATTGAAGCATAGTTGATTTACAACTTGGTGTTTCCTTGTTAAAGGGATTTTACCAGCTTCTTACTATGCTTTGGTTTTAATTGTAATTAACTCAAGTCATGCTCAGTTTCATATGAGATGATCACAACCAGCTGAAGGGGAGATTGTTACAGAGAACTAGACCTGGATATGCAGTGTATAGGTTCAGAATGACCTGGCATTAGGTTGCTGACCTAGTAGCCTCTATAAAACCTGGGGCGAGGGGGAGTGGAAAAGGGATGCAGAAATAAGAGAAGGACAGTGAGGGCAGGGACTTAGTATGAGGTTTGCATTTCAGGACCATAATTCAGCTCTTCTCAGACAAGGTTATTTGTATTTAAAGTGGATATATGTGTATGTATGGGCTTTCCAGGTGGTGTAGTAAAGAATCAGCCTCCCGATGTAGGAGACACAAGAGACGTGGGTTCAATCCCTGGGTCAGGAACATCCCCTGGAGCAGGAAATGGCCGCCCACTCCAATATTCTTGCCTGGAAAATTCCATCGACAGAGGAGCTGGGTGGGATACAATCCATGGGGTCGCAAAGAGCCAGGCATAATGGAGCATGCACATATACGTGTACACACATATATGTATAATGATTCACTTTGCTGTGCGCCTGAAACTAACACAACACTGTAAATCAGCTATACTCCAGTGAAAATTTTAAAATATCATCCACATTGATGACAATTATTTGCTTGTGTTGTTGTCAGAGCAGGTGTTTGGTATACTGCCTTTGATGTGTCTCATTGCTATTTGTTATTGGAAACCATGTTGACATTCCCAAGTGAATAGAATAATTCCTTTTAGTGGGAAAATCATTCCACCATAGCTTGCTTATTCCTATGAGGACTGATTTTAAGCCTCTGGTTGTAAATGTCCTTTGTTTGAAGCCTATTGTTGTCACCAGACAGGAAGGTAGGAACAGTTGCATCTGTTTTGTTTACACAGCATCCCCACTGCCCAAGAGACATATAATAGACTCCCTGTAACATTTATTGAATTATGATGGTGTAGTTGTCCCTTGAATATACATTGGTCCAGGACCCCCACCCACCCTGCACAGGTACCAAAATCTGAGGATGCTCAAGTTTCTTATATGAAATGACTAACTACAGTACAGTTAGCTCTACCAATCCACAGATAGGAGGACTGACTGTAACTGATTATGGGAAGGGGAGGAACCCAAGGGAAATAGACTAAAAAAAGTAGGAAGGTAAGAAGAATTAGACTTTTTTGTTCATTGGACATAGGATGGAATCTTGGGCACTTTTTACTTACCCCTTTAAAGGTTTGGTTGAGTTCAGGTCATATCTGACTTATAGACAAAGGTTAGATGTGATAAGAATTTGGTTATAGTTTATGAATATTAAAAATACATTTCAGTTCAGTTTAGTCATTCAGTCGTGTCTGACTCTTTGTGACCCCATGGACTGCAGCACGTCAGGTCTCCCTGTCCATCACCATCTCCTGGAGTTTACCCAAACTCGTGTCCATTGAGCCAGTGATGCAGTCCAACCATCTCATCCTCTGTCATCCCCTTCTCCTTCTGCTTTCAATCTTTTCTAGCGTCAGGGTCTTTTCAAATGAGTCATTTCATATCAGGTGGCCAAAGTTCTGGAGTTTCAACTTCAACATCAGTCCTTCCAATGGACACCCAGGACTGATCTCCTTTAGGATGGACTGGTTGGATCTCCTTGCAGTCCAAGGGACTCTCAAGAGTCTCCTCCAACACCACAGTTCAAAAGCATCAATTCTTCAGTGCTCCGCTTTCTTTCTAGTCCAACTCTCACATCCATACATGACCACTGGAAAAATCATAGCATTGACTAGACGGACCTTTGTTGACAAAGTAATGTCTCTGCTTTTTAATATGCTGTCTAGGTTGATCATAACTTTTCTTCCAAGGAGTAAGTGTCTTTTAATTTCATGGCTGCAGTCACCATCTGCAGTGATTTTGGAGCCCCCCAAAATAAAGTCTGCCACTGATTCCACTGTTTCCCCAACTATTTGCCATGAAGTGATGGGACCAGATGCCATGACCTTAGTTTTCTGAATGTTGAGCATTAAGCCAACTTTTTCACTCTTCTCTTTCACTTTCATCAAGAGGCTTTTTAGTTCCTCTTCACTTTCTGCCATAAAGGTGGTGTCGTCTGCATATCTGAGGTTATTGATATTTCTCCCAGCAATCTTGATTCCAGCTTGTGCTTCATCCAGCCCACCATTTCTCATGATGTACTCTGCATATAACTTAAATAAGCATGGTGACAATATACAGCCTTGATGTATTCCTTTTCCTATTTGGAACCAGTCTGTTGTTCCATGTCCAGTTCTAACTGTTGCTTCCTGGCCTGCATACAGATTTCTCAAGAGACAGGTCAGGTGATCTGGTATTCCCATCCTTTCAGAATGTTCCACAGTTTGTTGTGATCCACACAGTCAAAGGCTTTGGCATTTAAATTGTGTATTTGTGCTGAATAGGTGCTGTACCATTGTAAGAAATTGTGACTCATGGTCTGACATTTCGGATCAGTGTATTTGTATCTAACAGGCTTTGCATGAGAAACAGTGGGCTTCCCTGATGACAGCAGGTAAAGAATCCGCCTGCAGTGCAGGAGACACAGGAGACTTGAGTTCAACCCTAGGTCAGGAAAAGACCCTGGAGAAGGAAGTGGTAACCCACTCTAGTATTTTTGCCTGAAAACTCCCACGGACAGAGGAGTCTAATGGGCTATATAGTGCATGGGGTCTCTCAGAGTGGGGCATGGCTGAGCAAGTAAGCGCACACACAGGAGAAACAATGAAGCAGGGCTGGGTCTCTTCAAGGAAAGATAAGGAAACTTTCTTTACTTCAGTCAGCCTGAACTGCAGGAGCCTGAACTCCTTCAAACAGAAGTTGTCCTCCTGGCACAAGGTAGGGCTGGAAATGGAGGGCTGGCAGCTTCCTCCTCCTCAGCTCAACTCATGTTAACTTTCTTACCCAGTTTTGTTGTTGCTGTTCAGTTGCTGAGTCATGTCTGACTCGTTGCAACCCCACGGACTTTAATACACCCAGGCTTCCCTGTCCTTCCCTATCTCCTGGAGTTTGCTCAAACTCATGTCCATTGAGTCTATGATGCTATCTAACAATCTCATCCTCTACCACCCCCCTTTCCTTTTGCCTTCAATCTTTCCCAGCATCCGAGTCTTTTCCAGTGGGTTGGCTCTTTGCATCAGGTGGCCAGAGTATTGGAGCTTCAGCTTCGGAATCAGTCCTTCCAATGGATTTTCAGGGTCGATTTCCTTTAGGATTGACAGGGTTAATCTCCTTGACGTCTGAGGGACTCTCAAGAGTCTTCTCCAGCACCACAATTCAAATGCATCTGTTCTTTGGTGCTCAGCTTTCTTTATGGTTTTACTCTCCTATCTGTACTTGACTACTGGAAAAACCATAGCTTGGACTACTAAATGTACCTTTGTCAGCAAAGTGAAGGCTCTGCCCTTTTATTACGCTATCTAGGTTTGTCATGGGATTCCTTGCAAGGAGCAAGCGTCTTTTAATTTCATGGCTGTAGTCACCGTCTGCTGCTGCTGCTGCTAAGTCGCTTCAGTCGTGTCCGACTCTGTGTGACCCCATAGATGGCAGCCCACCAGACTCCCCTGTCCCTGGGATTCTCCAGGCAAGAGTACCGGAGTGGGGTGCCATTTCCTTCTCCACACCGTCTGTAGTACTCAGTTTAATTTTCTTTATGTTTCACTACCTTTCTTCCTTTTACTGTAAATCATGAATAAGACAACAGAGAATCTTGGGTGGAATTATATTTAGGGCCAGGTCAGTACTAAAAAACAAGTACTAAAAAACAATTTGCTACCTTAAACAGTAGCAAATTAACATTTTGTGGACAGCAAAAGTTTATTTAGGAAGTTATGCCTTGCCTGAAGCTTTCCTACAGGAATGAATGTAGGCTGGGCTGAGGAGAATGTTTCTTTAAACCCAAAAGCATAGTCACTGGTGGTTAGTGAATCATTCTCAGATTCATGAAAAAAATCTTCTATGTTGGGTATAATTGAGCAGGATTTCAATTTACTTCAACAACTACTCACTGAGTGAGACCTATGTTTCTATGTGCTCTGCCCCATATATATGAAGCAGGCTTCCCAGGTGGCGCTAGTGGCAGAGAACCTGCCTGCCAATGCAGGAGAAATAAGAGACTCAAGTTCGATCCCTGGGTCAGGAAGATCCTCTGGAGGAGGGCATGGCAGCCCACACCAGTATTCCTACCTGGAGAATCCCATGGACAAGGAGGCTGGCAGGCTAAGTCCATAAGTTGCAAAGAGTCAGACACGACTGAAGTGACTTAGCATGCACACTAAGCATGCATGCATATGTATAGATTACTATTGATTATGTGTTGGGTAGTTTGGAAATACTTGACCTGAGTAGGTTCAGGTATTTTCTGAGAGTTCAGTCAGTTGGAATAAAAGTTGTAATTTGAATTGTGTATCAAATAGAGAAAGAGAAATAGAAAAATCAAAACATTTTGCCAACTCTTGAATTTGTATATGTTTTCTGTCCCTGATGTGATTACATTTTTTAATTCCCCCCAATTAAGATGTTAAATTATTTGTGGGGAGGAAACTGGGTTTAACTAGTGTTCCCAAGCACATATTGTAGTGTAACTACTTTATAGACACTTGGTAAATACTGACTCATGAGGGCAAGTGTGTACTCCCAAGGGAGCATCCTCTGTGCTTGATATTTTCCATGAGAAGCAAACCCAGCATTGAAGCATCATTCTTCTAGATTGGGATCATTTCCTGAAAGCTTTCAGTACAATGACATTGATTAGCTGCCAGACTAATTGCTCCACCACCAACCTTCTTTCATAAGCAAATGGTGCCCAAGGGTAAAATAACATGCATACTGAGGCAAACTTTCCAACGTGTGCCCCTAAACCTTCCCCCGCAGTGGAGAAAGTGACCTTTCGGTGAACAAATGTTCTTTCACCTTCACTGTTTAGAAGTTGTTAACATTGGGCCAGCTATGTGATTGATGCATGAGTTTTCCTCTTTTCTGTGGAGTAAGTTCTCCTCTTTCCACCTCAGAGTTGTGAGCTTTTTATATTGTTTTCGTTTGATAAGGTGGCTGGGCTACCCATAAATTTGAATGTATTTTTTTAATGACCTGGTGGTGCTGAAAGAGTGTTATTCTGCTTTTGTAGGCTGCTGGCTTTTCTTTTGTCACTCACACTGCTAGTTAAACCTTTTGTGAATGTGCTCTTCTATTAATAATCTGTTTGAAATTAAAAAAATAATTTAAAAAATGAGTTTCTAGCTTATGGTTGTTTGTCTCAGGCAGATAAGAATGTCTTTTTTGAGTCTGTTAAAGAGGACAGATCTTTTAAAGTCACTCTTTCCAACAAGCTTTAGAGTTTTCCAAGTGGCGGAGGCATTAAAAAGATAGGAAACCCAGGGCCTGTACCAATTCTATTTAATAATTTTAAATTTGGAGGTATGAGGTTGCATACTCTGATGAAAGGGAAGATTGAGGCGGTATAGATGCATGACTAAGAATACAGATTCCGGGGTGAAATTTTTGACCTTGGGCAAGTACTTATCCTGTCTGTGCCTCAGTTTCCTTGCCTTTAAAATGAAAATAGTGGTAAAAATAGTACCTATTTCATAAGGGTTGTTGTGAAGAGTTAATGGGGGTCTGGTTGCCAGGGGGAAAGTATGGGGGGAAGGAGAGATAGTTAGGAAGTTTGGGATCAACATGTACCCACTGCTATATTTAAAATGTATGAACAGCAAGGCGCTACGGTATAGCAGAGGGAACTATGCTCAATATTATGTGGCAGTCTGTACGGGAGGAGAGTTTGGGGGAGAATCGATGTGGTATATGTATGACTGAGACCCTCTGCTGTCTACCTGAAACTCTCACAACATTGTGAATCCACTATACCCCAGTACAAAATAAAACGTTTTTAAAAAGTTAATGTATACAAAACGCTTAGGCCAGAATGCCTGGTGCACTGTGTTTCCTGAATGCTAGCCTTTACAGGGTCTCCAGCAACTCTGCAATCCTAATAGCTCTATTATTATTGTTTTAAAAATAATTTATTTCATGGCCAAAATGAACATGAAACAATATAAGACTATTTTTATCTTTATTCTATTTTATGTGAATATTTATAAAGTTTGCTGTGGAAATGTTAATATGTTTGATCTGGAGTGTTGTCCAATCTACTAGATGAGTTGCATATGTACGGTGTATGCACGATATTACTTTCCCTAAATCAGACAAGTTCTGAGTTCTGAAATAATCTGACCCAAAGAACAGGAGGTATGCGAGATAGGACAATATATTGGCAAAAATACTTCCTGTTTGATCATCCATCCTGCTGCTGCTTGGGCACATCCCTTGGTATTTACTTAATAGGAATTAGAGAAAACAGAAATTTCTCAGACTATTCACTCATTTGGGTTTCCCTGGTGGCTCAGACAGTAAAGAATCTGCCTGCAATGAAGGAGACCGAGGGTCGATCCCTGGGTCGGGAAGATCCCCTGGAGAGAAGGGAATGGCAACCCACTCCAATATTCTTGCCTGGAGAATTCCATGGACAGAGGAGCCTGGCAGGCTACAGTCCGTGGGGTTGCAAAGAGTCAGACGCAACTGAGCGACTAACACATATACATACACATTCACTCATTTATTAAATATTTATTGAACCCGACTATGTGCCAAACTCCCCTACTTATTTTCAGGAAGCTGATTGGCCAGTGATGGCTTTGCTTCACTGAGGACCTACTATGTGCAAGGCTTAATCTAGATCTATTATTAACATGGTCTCTGATCCTATAGAATAATCGGTTCTACGAGAGAAGAAACAGGTTCAGAAATGCTAGGTGGCCTGCTCACAGTTGGTGAATGCCTGCGCTGGACTAGACTCTGGTCTAATTGGCTCCACAGACCCCATTCTTTCCTCTTCACCGTGTTATGTTTGGCTGAGAGCACTTGGAGCTAATGGCTCTTAAAGAGGGTCTTGTAGATTTTTATCTCTCTGACATGTCACATTCTGTAAGGTCTTGCAAAACAGAAAGGTCCAGCGTGGGGGTGGGCTTACTAGTGTTTTTACTGCTTGACCTCCCTGGAAGGGTGTCACGACCTGTAGGGGGCATGTGAGCAGCCAGTCAGCTAGTCAGCCAAGTCGCAGATGAAAAGTGTACAAGGCGGGTATGCATGAAATATTGGAAAACGGCAAAGTCAGTTTTAACAACTCTTGCTAACATCTTTATGGAAGTGAAATAGATATACTACGAAAATCACAGTTCTTAAGTTTCCAATTCAATGAATTTTGATAAAAATTATACATCTGCGTAACTACCACCCTAGAAAGTATGTTGCCCTATATCAGTCAAATTTTACCTTGTAGACACCACCATTTTGATGTCTCCCTCCATTGCTTGGTTTCGCTTGTTCTTGAGCTTCATATAAATGGAATCAAATAGGATGCAATGCTGGTGTCTGCCCTATTCTTTTGACTAGTGCACTGTTTCTGAGATACATCCAATGTTGTGTTATTAGTAGTCATTCTTTGTTATTCTGTGTAGTATTGTATTATCTGAATATACTGCAATTTATTTTTCCTTTCTCTTGTTGGACATTTTGGTTGCTTCCAGTTTGGAGCTATTGAATAAATCTACTGTAGACATTGTGCAAGTCTTTTACAGATAAGACTTTTCATCTTTCCTGGGTAAATAACGAGGATTAGAGGTGTATAAGATAGGTATATATTTAAAAAGAAATTGCCAGTTTCAGTTTCACCTATGGGCTTCCCAGGTGGCACTAGTGGTAAAGAACCTGCTTGCCAATGCTGGAGATGTAAGAGACACAGACAGAGGTTCCATCCTTGGATCAGGAGGATCCTCTGGAGAAGGGCAGGGCAACCCACTCCAGTATTCTTGCCTGGAGGATCCCAAAGGACAGAGGAGCCTGGCAAGCTACAGTCTATAGCATGACGAAGAGTTGGACGTGACTGAACTGACTTAGCATGCACGCACGACAGTTTCAAAGTGGTTGCACACATTTCATACCACCAAGGCTTCAAGAGTTCTAGTTGTTCCTCATCCTGGCCATTCAGGTATACTCATTCTTTTTAACTTTAGCTTTTCTGGTGTGTGTGAAATGGTAAATCATTGTGATTTTAATTTGTACTTATCTGATAATTAATGATGTTAATTAACTATATTATTATGTGCTTATTGGCCATTTGTATATTTTCTTTTGTAAACTGACTTTGCAAGGCTTTGTTCATTTTTTTATTGGGTTGTCTCTTTTTTTTATTGATTTGACTTTAAAAGTTTTTCATATATTAAGATACAGATCTTCCTCAAAGATATGCATGTAACAAAGTTTTCCCTATTGTGTGGAAAACTGCAAAGTCAGTTTTTAAAAAGTAAAATTTTCCTGTGAGATAGCTGTAGGGTTTTAGTGCCTGCCTCATGCTAATTACAGTACTTGATGGACTGCTTTCGTCTTTCAAGCAGGTTTCTTTTCAATTGGCAAGAAGAGAGATGTTGCAGGAAGAGTTTTCATTGCTTATGTCCTCCCAATTTTTCCCCTTATAGACACTTCTCTGAAGTTAAAATGGTAACATGTGATTCATCCTGCAAAAATTTATTTTACTCTGTTTAAGGATCAGATTTATTTAATTAGAGGAAGTAAAAACGACTGAGCAAATTAAAACAACAAATCTAAAAATGGTTTTTTCCCCAAAAGGAACATTTAGAAAGATGTGGTAATTGTTTAAAAGTTTTCTTTTTAATTATAAAAGTAAACATACTTCATGTAGCATAAGTTGACAAATATTTTTAAAGACATGAAAACTAAGTACTGAAAGTTAGAATAACCAGTTCATTTAAGAAGTAAATAAAACAATCCACAGATTTCTGAATTTTAGGATTAATCTCTATTTTGCTTTTGTTAGACAAACCATGCTATGTTTCTTTCTGAAAACAAATATGTTAACAATTTGGGAGATATCACTAGAATTGGCTCTTGACCACATAATCAAGTGACATCCTGTAAAAGGCCGAGAGAAGGACTTGGGCTTGTTAATTTCCAACATCAAATCTATTACATATATCTTCCTGTTTGAACTCTCACATAATTGAAGAGGATCAAATAATGATCTAAGGCTACATTAGGGGAAGGAAGCATGGATTTTAGCCAAATTCATGCTTATACTTATCCTCTTAAGTATATATGAGCTATAGCTATGAAGCATTTTTCCCATTTGGACAGTAGTGACTGGGTGACTATTCAGATCTTCTTCTTAACTTTTGGGCTTAATACCTTCAGGCACAGGACACATCCAAGGGTAGGTTCCTAACCAGGTTGCTTATCTAGCTCTTTTGGTGTGTTCCTGTTCATTTGAGGAATCTAGCTTCCTCTTGATTCCTGGATCATTTTTTTTCTGTTATGGGCTGAGTTGTGTCCCTTCAAAATTCCTGGGTTGAAATCCTAACTCCCCAGTACCTCAGAGTTGGCTATATTTGGAAATAGAGTCTTTTAAAAGGTGATTAAGTTAAAATAAGGTTACCCAGGTGGGTCCTAATGCAACATGACTCATGTCCTTATAAGAAGAGGAAATTTGATCACAGACATATACAGAGAGAGGACCGCATGAAGACACGGGGAGAAGATGGTCATGTACAAGCCAAGGGAGGGGCCACGGAAGGGACCAACACAGCCAACACTGATCCTGAACCTCTAGCCTCCAGACTGCGAGACAACACATTTTTGCTGTCTAAGGCATCCGGTCTGTCGTGCTTTGTTGTGAAAGTCCTAGCCAATCAATATAGCCTCTAATGGACCATCGGGTCTTCCCTAGTGGCTCATCAGTAAGAATCCGCCTGTAATACAGGAGACCCAGGCTTGATCCCTGGGTCAGGAAGATTGCCCAGAGAAAGGAATGGCAACCCATTCCAGTATTCTTGCTTGGAAAATTCCATGGCCAGAGGAGCCTGATGGGCTACAGTCCATGGGGTCACAAAAAGTCAGACACAACTGAGCAACTAACATGCAATGGACCATCACTCCACCATTGTGAATATTGAGTTCTACTAGATCTGGATAGACCCTGAGCTAAATAGCAGCCCACGTATTCCTCAAAGGCTTAGAACATTTACATCAATCATTTCTTATTTTTATTCTTTTAGTATTTAAAAAAAATCAAAGTTGTAGTTTACTTGATGGTTTTGAAATATTACATAAATTTGACTTACTATGTATCTCCTAAATTCTATGTGATTTTCTACAAAATAGACATTCATGTAAAAGATATCAAACAAATATGTTTTTGGACTTTCAGAGAAAGAGAAAATAATCTTTAGATGTTTAATCATAAAATTTTTTTCTTGGGGGAAGTTACTGACCATTTCTATACTACAATTTCCTCTCTCAAATGCAGGAATAATAGTACCTACCTTTTGGAATTTTGGAGACTCAAATAAGATTTTTACTTAGAATAGCATAGGCACATGATGTTTGTTAGACACAATGCTTTGGAATCTTATTGATTCTTAAAAAATTAAGCAGTTCAGAAATAAATTTACACAAACATACATGCATATACAAGTTTTTTTTTCTTAATATGCTTGTATTGATTTTGGGGGGTGGGGCTGCACCACACAGCTTGTGGGTTCTTAGTTCCCCAACCAGGTATTGAACCTGGGCCCTTGGCAGTGAAAGTGTGGCGTTCTAACTACTGGACTGCCAGGGAATTACCTCTTGTACTGATTTAATACCAGGACAAAAGGAAAAAGTTTGAAGATGTGAGTACCTATTCTGAGAAGTGCTGTTATCTTTCCTGTTCTTTTTAGCTCTTCCAGTTGCTTGCCTTCAGGAGAGCAGCGAAGGGTCTTCATAAAGACCGACAGGCCTTTCCTCTGCCCTCCTTCTGGACTCCATCACTTCAGGATGAAGCTGGGACCACGTCTCAGGACTGACTTTTGGGCCCTCTGACTCTGCCTCCTGCTCAGTGTTTCCCAAATTCTCCCGTTTCAATAAATGGAATTGAGAGAAGTCGTCTTATCAAAGGTCAGTAAAAATTTTTTTTGATAGATTAAGAAGTAGATTCTTTAATATGGGGTGCTTGTGAAAGATACAAGGGGGCAGGCAAGAGAGCTCTGCCCTGGGGTGAGAGAGGATGGTTATGTCTCAGATCTCGGGTGAGTTCCCGTGATGGGCTGCCAAGTGAGGGCCCTTCACCTCACACAGGAAAGAATTTAAGAGTGAGCCGTAGTAAAGTGAAAACAGGTTCACTGAGAGAGATACACAGTCTATAGACAGAATGTGGTCCGTCTTGGAAGGTGAGGGGCCCTCTACAGACAAAGTGTGGGCTGTCTCAGAAGACGAGAGCCCCGAAGGTCAGTAAAGACTTGGTTAGCTATCGATACCTTGGAGTTTATTACTTAAATCAGGAAATCACATTTCTCCTCCTGACACCGAAGCTGAAACTGGAGGTGAACTGGTGTTTGAATGTTAGCAATGAGGCAGGAAGGGCAGGCCAAAGCGGCAGGAGGATGCTGAAGAGTGCGAGCGGCTGCAGGAAGCAGACAGGGGCCACGCTGGGAGGGGAGCACTCAGGGGGGCAGCACGATAAACGTACGCTGTTTGCAATATTGCTGAGGGCCTTGGGAGCCTGCTGTTGCCTAAAGAGGACTGAATTTCTCCACTCGCCTCCTCCCACCCTCGTGTCTTTCCCTTCTCTCTCCCACCACCCACGTTATTTACTCCTGGGTGCAGGGCCGCCTAAAGCACAGCACTGCTGTAGATGAAAGTCACCCCCTCAAGCCTCATGATTTATTACCTAGCTTCCCCACCTCTCTCTCAGCTTCCCTTCCTGCTGTGTCCAGGCCTGATCTCCTCAGTCCAGAGCTTACTGTTCATTCCCACCTGGCCTGGGTCAGGGCTCCACTGGGGCCCCACATTCAGACTTGTGTTCCCTCGTCTAGAGGCACCCAGTACATTCTTACCCCTTTTGCCTGTACAGTGTCACTTCCTTGGGGAGGCCTTGTCTGAGACCCTGAATGAAATTAGGCTTCTCTAAGACATATTCCTGGTGGCATAACCTGTCCTTCCCTGAATCTGCCTCTGTTGGCAATGGCACATTTATCTGCATGATTGGTGATTCACATCTATATCCTGTGTTAGATTGTAACCTCTAGAGGGAGTTTGCTTTTCTTACCACTGTGTCCCCAGGCCGAGTACAATGTCTGGCATGGACTAAATTCCTGATGAATGCTTGTTCTGATGAATAGATGAAGGCCTCTTGGAGCATGCTTATGATACCTCTGCTTGACATCCAAGGAATGAAGCCATCCTCATCATCTAAGGAGGCCAGTATGTGGGCAAGAACTAGAGTATTGAGAGAGTAGCCCAGGCATTTTCAGCACCTCCTAAGGCTTTGGCCCCATTGACTCCTGTGCCTGTGGATCTTGGGAATGTTCAATGTGCATGGATGTAGCAGGAGGGTACAGTGGGCCTGCTTTTTTTATGGAGATTTATGGGTTTATAAGTACCTCTAGAAGAACAGAAATTCATGACAGATTCTTTTCTCTGTGAACTCAACTGTTGCTTTCTTCCATGAGGGAGGACTGTAATTACATAAAACCTTTTTTGGGTAATTTTGCAATTGTTGACAAGTGGTGAAAATGTGCATTTTCTCTGGATTTTTCATGGTGCTGGTGTATTCATTACTTTATATGGTTATAGCTCAAAGGCTTTAATAAAATGACTTATTTCTCATTTTTGTGGTTAGTAAAAATAGAAAAGCCAAGCCTCACTTACTTTTGTAGTCTATTGTGGAATTTTGATTATTTGTTTGAAATGAAACTGGTTCTTTTCATAATCGTGAAACAACTGCCAAACCTTGCTCCAGTGTATCATATGCCTGAGTTATAATGATGAGAGCTGCTTTCAGCTCTGTTACCTACAACACATATGTCTGCAAGTATTAAAAACTACCAGTGTGAAACATGAGTTTTGGAAATACTTGCAGTTATTTGAGGTGTTCTTTTTATTTGCTGAGACTGGAAGCTGGACTGTTCAGTGCTGAGTGAGAGTTTCTAGTGCTCTGTACTCCATGGTGGGGTTGTGGGCAGAGGAGATGGATGTAAAGGTGTGAACTGAATGATTCATAGTCTGCTTATTTAATGTTTGGGCAGCAAAAATATAATTACATAACTGAGAACCAGAGACCATGCCTTCTGGTTGAAATGTATTTCATTACACTGAAGATTTGAGCTTCATAGTTGACCTTAATAATTCATATTTGGCAGAGACCCTTTGGGTCAATGGGAGTGCACTGGGGAAGGTACTAGAGGACCAGTTCCAACTCTGCTACTTTCTATCTATGTGATGTTAGCCAAGGTATTTAACCCCTGACATCTCACTTCCATCTGTAAAAAGGAAATTGTAATAGCTGCCCTAACCTCCCTCATGGGGCTTGTGGTGATGACCAAATAAGGCAAGGTAAGTCAACTGCAAAAAAGATTGTATAAATGCATGGTATTCTTTCACTATGTCATATTCCTTTGTTTTTATTTTTATATATTATGTAATCCTATTTCCTCAACCTAAAGTTTTAAAAAAATTAGCCATACTTATTGGTTATAGTTCAGTTACAGAGGCAGAGTGCTAGATGTAGTATAGGAGATTTATTGTTATAGTCACTTAACTTTACACAATTATGAGTGCTGACTAAGCAGTAGTCCTGGTGTCTGATGCTGGAGCCCAAAGTCCATTGGATAGGCAGTGTAGAAGGGAAGATGGTTGTAAACTGGAGGAGAGCAAGGACAAACTGGAAGCCATAAACACACAGTGGAACTCATGTCAGTTCTTGTCATCCCTGGCTATGATGTGAGTGCCGTGTAGGAGAAGCAGGTGTCTCTCATCATGGAGTTACATACGTAGCATGCCCAGGAACTGGAACAGCTGAAAGAAGACGTAGGGGAAGGTAGGGAACCTGCGGGACCAGCTGCGGCGCTGAGCCATTGTGTTGAATCAGCAGATCAATTGTAACATGCCTGAGCTACTCATATAGCTGCCTCTACATTTCTAAGGTGAAAAGAAATATGACTGCTGCTTCACTTCTATACTCTGTATCTCATATGAATATGTATCCATGGCACATACTGATATGAAACATACAGTCAGGGCTGGCAATATCATTTGTGGGGCTAGGGCTAAATGGAAATGTGGAGCCTCTTTTTTAGAATACAAGAGAAGTGTTTCGCCTTTCTTCTGCAGTTTCATTCTGGACATGTCATGGTGTTTATTATTTGCTATTTACTTCTACGCTCCCCTATCTTATGGGATAATTGTAAATGCAAACTTCACAGGGGCCTTGGACTCTATACCATGACTCACCATCCAGGGGCCATATCTCCAGCCCTCCCTGCTGTATGCCCAGGATCCCACTGGGGTGGAGAGTGACAACAGCCAATATGATGGGGAAGGGGAATCCTAGGGAGGTGGTAAGAGGTGGGATGTTGTGTGAGCCAAGTTTCCAAGCTTCCAGGACAGTCACCAGCAGCCCAGTGAGCTTCACTTATAAAACACAAATTCAAAGATAAAATTAGTAAGAATTTCAACAGAGAGCATTGAACTCCAGTGTGAGGCCCCTTTTGAGAACAGATCCCTGTGCAATTGTACTGTTTGCATATCCATCAAGCCTGCCCTACCTATAGGGAGGAGAATTCTGGGAAATGTGGTTCAGCCTAGACAAGTTGACACATTACCAAGCCTTGCACACTAACTACTTCCTGCCCTTTTTTCAAAACCAAATACCATAATGTATTGAAGAAAAAAAAAAAAAGGTTACCCACATAGTCTTGTTATTTTTCTAACAGTCTGGTGGACATAAACACCATCCTTACCGTAGCATTGACACTAGTGTTTCTCAACTGCTACTTCCACTCAGACCAACTTTTGATGTAACGTTGTTGAAGACATACTATTACTCACCTGTGCCAGTCCTTTATAATTGAGAACTCTAAATATTACAGCTGGGTTCTACTGGCTGATGGGGATATTTGTATAATTGAATTTTCCACCCTAACTATGTAGTCTTTGAGATTTCTCAGATGAGATGTTGTAAGATGCTCACTGACCATCTTATTGGGAGAAACCATCCTCCATACACCTCTATCTCTTTACCTGTCCAGTGCAAGGTCCTGAGTACTCTCTACCTGGGGCATTTCTCACAGTTATGTTTGCAGAGAAAGACCTTAAGAGATGAGGTAATGTCTCCAGGCCAAAATCAGGCTTCCTATAAAAGCACTGGATCCCCCAGACTTAGTGTTTGTGTTCATTTTCTAGGGCTGCCACAGACTGCATAGTTTCCATAGCAGAATTGTATTTACTAATAGTCCTGGAGGCTAGGATTTATTTCAAGATCAAGTTATTGGCAGGGTTGGACTCTTCTGAAGTCTCTCTCCTTGACTTGTAGATGGCCATTTTCTCTGTGTGTCTTCACATGGTCTTCCATCTGCACCTATCTCTATTCAAATTTCCTCTTTTTGTAAGAACACCAGTTGTATTGGATTGGGGCCAGCCCCAGTGACCTCATTTTAACTTAATTATCTCTTTAAAGACCTTATCTCTACATATAGTCAGAATGAAATGCTGAGGGGTTGGAATTTCAACATATTCACTTGGGGGAACATAATTCAGCAGTGTTCCTTCCTATGATACAACCCACACCCTCCACACCATCACTGTAGGACTTTGGGGTCAAGAACACAACACATATTATGCTGCTTGCTGTAAGATGAGTAATAAAGCCTTTTGTCTTTGACCCAGGGATCTTTTGTCTTCTACCAGATCCAGGAAACAGTAACAGGCTAAACAGGCTTACTGTGAGACTGTAAGTGGGGTGACATAAACTTCCGTGCTTGGTAAACCTTGCTTATGGTATCAAAGACAAACATCCTCAATAGTTTCTTGTGATGGATCCACATGTAATGATAGTGGTTTTAATACCGGCCTGCTTATTGAGAAATTACCAATTGATTCTCTTATTTTCTTTCTTGTTGGAGTGAAATTTGTCCTTCAACCCTCCGTTCCTTCACAAGGTATATAAATCTTTCATTTTCTCTTCATGGAGCATGCATGTGTCAAGGACTCCTGTGCAGTGGTTTATCCCCAGGTGATAGGGTGCACTGGGACCAGCTTCAATTCCACTTCACTCCCTGCTCTTGTGGCTGAAGAGTCCCTTTTCTTACTGCTAACTTCAGTGGGAAAAGGATACCTGTGCCTTCCTGTTTACCTATCTGTTTTGTGACTGTATGTCCAAGGACATGTATGGCTGCTACAGAATGGCACTGACATGTATGGTGCTGCAGGATGGCATCTGGGCTATGAGCTAGAGGGATGAAGCTAGGCTTCACCAAGAAGTGTCTACCCTTCAGAGTTTAGAGGATGATGTAAAATTTCTTGCCAGGAAGGCTGGTAGAGAAGACATTCTAAGTTCACAATTTAATCTTTCCTCATGGCCCTATTATGGGCTGGATTCTTCCCTCCCTCTAAAGTCAACCCCCTGTACTTCAGAATATGACTGTATTTGAAAATATGGGGTCTTTAAAGAGGTCGAATATTAAGAAAAATGAGGTTACTAATGAGATGGGCCCTAATAACCTTCACTGGAAAGAGAGAGAACATGCACATGAGAAAGAAGGTGAGGCTTTCACCAAAGATGAGCCTGCAAAGCAAAATTCCAAAGCATGTCAAGAAAACTAACAGCTTCCACATTAAAGAATTGAAAGAGAGATTCATTTAAGTGCTTTTGCTGCCTCAGGTGGAGTTTTTGCATAATAGTCTTCCAGTCACAATTTAAACCTTATAGTCTCTGATGGCAAGGTGACACTTCAGGGAGATTGCATCCAGAGGGTCTCTATTAGCCATCGGCTGCCCCCTCTTCCTGCAGAGGAAAGCATCTTGTAACAAAAGACCTTACTTACAACTTATAAATAGCTTGCCCTTCAGGATGTTACTGTAGACACATTTCCATGAATGTAGACTTGACAGGAGAAATCTTTTGACATTGATTCTTTGGTTTTACCCCCTGAACACTAATAAGATATACTAGATAATAGAAATAGACTTCACTTATCAGTGGAAATGCTGTATTGGCGTCAACTGCTTTGTCTGAACCAACCAATATACACAAACAAACATAGCTTCCCATGGCTAGCCAACATGTGCAGCTAAGGTGGGGGTGGTAGGAGTGTTGTATATGCTGTTGGATTTTAAATGATTGTGAGGTCTCTGAGTTCTTTCAGTGTACATAAAACTGATTTAAAGTGGGATGCAGTTTCCACCTCAGTAAAGAGCTGGTTGTTGAATGTCTACGTCCCTGTGCCTATTTTAATGCTACCCATCTGTTTGAGTCTCAGAAGGAAGACATTTTGCCTGTATCCCAAACTGTCGATCCATTGCTATCATTATTTCGTGTTCCTAGGAGGTACATACACCAAATACTTTCTAGATGCATTTTCTATATAGTGAGTTAAAAGTTTGTCCCAGGACAACATTATGATCTGCTGTGCTTATGTCCTAGGCGGGACTGCATATAGACTGAGAGGATTCCTTTTGGCTCCCTAGAGTAAGGTCTTGCCTTGGTCCATCTCTTCTAGGTTCACTCCCTCTCTTAGCTCTCTGGACACCACCATTCTCACTAAAACGAGCTGTTTCTAGAAAGTGAGTTCAAATTGAGGATTTTCCCAAAAGGTCTTGAATGGAGCTGGATTAAGTGGCCTCAGGTTAGTTCAGTCACTCAGTTGTGTCCAACTCTTTGTGACCCATGGACTGCAGCACACCAGGATTCCAAGTCCATCATCAACTCCTGGAGCTTGCTCAAACTCATGTCCATCGAGTCAGTGATGCCATCCAACCATCTCATCCTCTGTCGTTCCCTTCTCCTCTTGCCTTCCATCTTTCCCAGCATCAGGGTCTTTTCCAATGAGTCAGCTCTTCACATCAGGTGGCCAAAATATTGGAGCTTCAGCATCAGTCCTTCCAAAGAATATTTAGGACTGATTTCCTTTAGGATTTACTGGTTGGATCTCCTTGCAGTCCAAGGGACTCTCAAGAGTCTTCTCCAACACCACAGGTGTTCAGCTTTCTTTATGGTCCAGCTTTCACATCCATACATGACCACTGGAAAAACCATAGCTTTGACTATACAGACCTTTGTTGGCAAAGTAATGTCTCTGCTTTTTAATATGATGTCTAAGTTTGTCATTGCTTTTCTTCCAAGGAGTAAGTGACCCACTCTACAATAATAAAGTTTCCAATGGAAAATTGACATCAAGATTTTTTCCCTTGGGATATAGAAAAGCATCATCTAAAAATTTACAAACGGGGGGAAGGAGCTAAGATGGCAGAGGAATAGGACAGGGAGACCACTTTCTCCCCTACAAATTCATCAAAAGAACATTTGAATGCTGAGCAAACTCCATAAAACAACTTCTGATCACTAGCAGAGGACATCAGGCACCCAGAAAAGCAGCCCATTGTCTTCGAAGGGAGGTAGGACAAAATATAAAAGATATAAAGAGAGACAAAAGATTTAGGGACGGAGACCCGTCCTGGGAAGGGAGTCCTAATAGAGGAAGTTTCCAAACATCCGGAAACCCTCTCACTGGCAGGTCTCGGGGAAGTTTTTGAATCTTGGAGGGCAACCTAACTGGGAGGAAAAATAAATAAAACCCACAGATTATGTGCCTAAAAATTTACAAACATGTATGCCTTTTAGAGTAGGGATTATAAGAGCCTGACCTTTTGCTTTGGGCAAAACAACTTGAGTTAGCCCTTTTACTCTGGCAAATGTAAGACAATTTTTTCTTTTCTTTCCTGATTTTGAAGAAAAAACTTGAATGCTGTAACCATTAAATGTTTTGTTTAGTAACTGGCAAATTTTTTCCTCTGTAAAATTAGATATGTTTCCCTCCTATATTTAAAGTTAGACTACGCTGTGATTAAAATTGTAATTTGTTATAATTTGTATTTTGGGAAGAGGTGTGTGTGTGTAACTTAGTGCTTCAAAATATGTGTATGTTTTTCAACCCCTTGCATGTAGGAAATCAAAAGTAGAAACCTGATTATGACAAAGGTGATATGCATGCTTGATCTTCTTACCTCTTATTGGAGGCAAGATCAAGAGCTTGGCTAAGTAGGCTGGTGTCCCACACAAGATCTTATCTCATTTTGATTAAGCCATTCTTTGAAAAATGTGCTCTCTAACTTAGAGATTCTTTTTGAGTTGGATGGTTTACAATCTCAAGGGAATGGTTACTCCCAAAGTGAAACATCCTAGGAAAAGGATATTTCTGGAATAAAAATTAGACATCTTTGAACTGAGGAGAAAAGGGTGCTATTTTTTTCGAGGGCCAGTGGTTTGTTGAACCCTAACCTTGAAGTATGAACATTGATATGTGTGGAGACATGGCAGGAGCCAAACCGGAAGCTGGCTGGATAAGAGCCTCTGAGGTCAATCTGGGGCTATTGTTTCTTGGGGTAGCTAATTTTAGCAAGACTTATAAGTTATTCTCTGTTACATTTCTGTTATCTTCTAACCATCAGTAAAGACCTTGAAAGTTACAAACTGAGTTTTGAGGACCAAGGCGTTCTGGTCCATGTTTCAGAGGACTAACACACGGAAGAGAATTGTCCCCTTTCTGAGACTAGAATGGGACTCTGGCTGCAGGCACCAGTGAAAGACTGCTAAATCCAGCAGAGTGGCCTTCCTTGAGGGTGTGGTTAGAAAAGGCAGTGCATGGCAGGGCAACAAAGAAACTCCAGGGCAACAAAGAAACCCCAAAAATCTGGGGACTTTTGCTGGGCTGGGAATTGGTGAGCATTTTTGGAAATTGCTAAGTAGGTCTAGGCCTAGATTCCAGGAACTGGGATCATGGGACCTATGTCATAGTGATTTGGGAATAAAAAAGAAGTGTAATCTCATTTCCTAGTCATGAATTGGTGACTGAGTGTGAGGTTACATCTCCCCTCAATTTGGACTCTCTCTGAACTTCTTGGGTCTTTTGAGGTATGAGGTACTCTCCTATGGGGGGAGACCTAGCCCTTCTGCTTGCTCCATCTACAGAGAAAGAAGGAAAGAGATCTCAAAAGGGAAGGGATGCACAACAGTGAAGAGGAGAACAGAAGCTTATTTTCCTTCCACCTTCGTCCTCTAGCTCTGCTGAGCTGCCATATACTGAGGGTTCCAGCAAATCCTAGACCCACTTCTGAGCTGTTTTTCTATGGGTGTCATAAGTGGGCTACTGTCAGACTTCGTGGTTACTGCCATCTTAATCTCTGCCCTCTGCCTCTTCAGTCCCTCACCCACTTCTGCCTTCACACACTACCTTCTCCTAGCCAGGGCTGTGCACCCATCAGGCTAGGTGGGAACAGTGCCAAAGATGGGAGGATTTTCACAGGCTTCTAAGGAAGATCAAGTTCCCCTTAAATCTTACTGCCTATAAAATACAAACACTTTCAAAATAAAAATTAATAGATCTTCAATTAAAAGTTTGAGACCTCATAGTTACAGACAAATTACTTTTCATGTGAAGCATGGCCATATTCTAAAACATTTGTGTCATGTGGGTTGGGTGCAGCTTTCAAAGCTGAGAATTCCTGGGTCCCATCGGGGTCTTCAAATAGAAAGTATTTCTCGCTGCCTCTTGCACACCAGCCCCTGCCTCAAATTTTTTTCAATCTATCCTGTTACCCACCCAGATGTCCTCAGCTAGAGTTAATATCTAAGATATCATCCAGCAGAAAAAAAGTATAATAAAAGCCCAATGAAGAAAGAAATGCATTTCCTTCCCAAGGCCAAAGTCCCTGATACTTAGACCACTATACTACTGGATGCTGATTTGGAGAACTTGCCATCTGGCTTAAGGTGATGCAGGTGTTCTGTTGAAAGGGAAGTAACTCAGGCTTGAGAGAGAAGTGAGATGCTGCTGGTTGATTTCTTTTCATCCAGTCCCCAATGAGCTTTTTTCAACCTGCATCTACACTTCCATTCATCCAGAGTTGGGGTCACCTGGGATTTGGAGCAACTGGTTGCCATTTTGTTTTGTCCTTGCCTGATGCCAAGAAGGCGCTTTTCTCTTTCATTTTTTGATCATGGAAAGACTAATATTAAATATGTCATTGGGGTAGTTTCCCAATTAGAAATAATAAATGTTTATCACCATTTCTTTAGACTTATGGTCACTGTTTTGATGTATGTAGTATACTAAATAGATCGAGCCTGGAAATCTGTACTTCATAATCAATGTGTCATTCTACTCAGCTCCCTGGTTCAAGAAGCAGAAGGCCTCCTCTTTCTATCACCATAGCTTTCATGTACTTTAAGGAGTTGAGTCTGTAGGCTGGAGGATGCAAGGTGTGAAATAGGAACCACATGCCAGGCTTGGCAGGGTGGCAGCTTTCAGCAGTGGAGTGTTAAGGCCAATAAGCTATTCTGAAGCACAAGAACTATTGGAAATTGAAAAATACATCCGGCACTGTGTCAACACCATCACTTCAAGTCTAGTGTGCTGATGGAAAGATACCATCATGGTCTCTCTGGATGGCCTGACTCCAGCCATGGCCTAGTTTATTGCCCATCTCTGTTAGGGGATCATAGTTTGATAGCTGTTGTCATAATGCCCAAAGAACATTGGATTGGGACCTCAGGAGACCTGGATCATGGCCATTAATTAGCTGAAGGATTTTGGCCAAATCCCTTAATTTTTCTGTGTATAAATTTCTCATCTATAAAAATGAGCACAGTAATAGTGCATGTCTTACAGAGATGTGTGAGCGTAAAATGGGGTAAAATGTGTGAGGAACTTTGAAAATACATGTAACGACTTCCCAGGTGAGAGAGCTGAGGTCAAGTAGAAAAATAGCAAGTTAAGAGCTCAGAGACCGGGATTCTAGTTTGAGCTTTGCCCTTTACTGACTAGTCTAGCTGAGGTTCTGGTTATCTCAGGAGTGCATAATAATCATTATATTTCATAAATATGAGTGAGATATTCTTTGGGGTTATCAACCACACAGTCCTGTATAAATATGAATCAAAATAGTGATTGATTTGGTGCCTTGCTGCTCTCAAGCTGAGTAGCTGGCTAATTTTTATTTAATTAGCAATTTTGGTTATTATAGTCCTGAAAAGTATTAGATTTATTGGACACTAGATTCTCAAGCCTTGACTCTAGCATTCCTCGTCCACACTGAACAGAGGTGAGGGCCTGAGAAGTGCTCCTGGGAGCCCTTTTGCTCCTTGGCTCTCTGGACCACTTTTTGGTGGGCAGCCCATTCTAACACTGCCCCTTTCAACAGCTTGCACAACTGGAGGTTTGAAGGTGGGTTCTGAGAACACTGCCTAGTTGACACTCAGAAGGGATACAATGCTTGGCATCAGCTCTTTGAGTTGAGGAGCTTCTGCCAGAGCCATTGGCCAAAGCCCCCCTGGACCTTGCTTGCCCTCTGGGTGGACACTGAGTAGAGAATCAGATTCAAAATATCTGGACAAACCTCAGAGCAGTGCAGACTTGTGGCTTCCAGGCAGGCTGGAGCCGTATATTTTGATGAACTTTGTGGAACGCTTGTCTTGGGAATTCTGTCTATGCCTTGGGAGGCTCTGCTGCCTAAGGAGCAAAGCTTCAGACAGGCTCTTCCTGTTGCTTTGCTTTTTGCCCTTTCTCCTCTGGTTCATCAGAGGTTTCACAACTGATATCAACAGTGTACAGGGCAGAAGCCTCAAGATTGCTGCTCCTGCTGTTTTTCCTTTCACCTGGCTGTGGCGCTTTGGGATTTGAAGCATGCTGAATTTCAGTTCTGGCTTGTTAGGGCTGCGAACAGTTAACCTTGCTCTCTGATCTGAGAGGCACACTGCCTGCTCCATTCTGCATCTGTTTACCTCTACAGTGTCCCCACAGAGGGGAGCTGCAGCCAGGTGGGCGAAAACATCCAACCATTGCTTCTCTGCATGTTAAAATCTGAGAAGCCCCTGCAGTCTCAGGCAAGATGTCCTCACTGCAGGGTCTCAGAACAACTGTTAATAAGTCAGTGGTCATGTGAACTGATTCATGGGCCATGCCCAAGTTAGAGAAAGTCAGAAACACATGAACAGAAAGACACTTCCCAAAGATAGATGGGGGTAGAATATATTTATGTGACTTTGGGCAGCAAAGGAATGAGGGTAAGTTCTCTTGTTCTCATATCTAACTGAAGGCTGGAATAAAAAATATCAGAATGATTGAGAGTGGGTTGACTTTTGTGCTTACACACTGCATTACAAGTGCAGCCAAAATGAGTACTGTTTATATGAAACCAATCAGTTGTCTGTAGCTGATTTTGTTTCTGGTATGACTTGCTTTCCAATCAACCAAGTAAATATTTTGAATAATAAATGAAGAAGTGAGACAAAGAAACAAAAAGTAAGGGGTAGAAAGGAGCTGAAAAATTCATGTTTTTATTGCAAATCCACAAAGGGACTCCAGGCAGTTACACCAGGATAGATTTGCCTTCCTCCTCACATCATGCGTGTTCCTTTCCAATACATTTAGATGTGATTCTATAAAAGGCATTTATTCATTCTTTTCTCGTAAAGGGGAAGGTTGCCCCTTGCTCTTTTTGCTTTCCTGAACTAGAGCCACTGCTGTGTGCTTAGTCACTCAGTCATGTCCGACTCTTTGCAACCCCATGGACTGTGGCCCGCCAGGCGCCTCTGTCCTTGGGATTCTCCAGGCAAGAATAATGGAGTGGGTTGCCATGTCCTCCTCCAGGGGATCTTCCCAATCCAGGGGTTGAACTCAGGTCTCCGACATTGCAGGCAGATTCTTTACCATCTGAGCCACCAGGGAAGCCCTTAGATATTGACGGGTGTCTGCAAAGGTTATGGCATGTCCCTGTCTTCTTGGTGGGCCATGTTCCTTCTTGGCAGGCTGTAAATCAGAATGAGAGTTGGAACCCATGGAGCTGTGACTCAGAGAGCCCCTTAGTGCTCTGCTGACAAGAAACAGAAGCATAGAAAGTAGACCAGAACCAGGACCAAGTCCCCAGTCCCTCCTGCAAAAGAGAGAAAAATGAAAGAGCCGTTTCTTCTCATTGGATGACTCAAATGTGGTGATGAAGGCAGGGCAATTCCAGGCACTGCTGTTGGCAATGGGGCACTTTGTTGATTTCTGCAGGGCCGAGTTGTTATCCAGCAAAGGCACACAGTGGTCACTTCCTCCTCTTCAGTCGATTGCAGAGGGCAGTGCCAAGAAGTGGAACACAGTGTCCATGAAGAGCAGGAGAAGGAGATGCCTTGGTATACAACACTCACCCTAATGTTGTGTAAGAGAACAATGGTGTGATAGGAGGTTCAGTCCTCAGCTTTCAAAGGACTATAGAATTCCGTTCATTCCTGAGTAACTGGAGCGGGTATCTTAGTGGGGGGTGAGACTCATCAAACTATCATCGTCATCAAATCACAGCCAATCTGTGCTTAAGTAGCTCTCCATAGGACTTCCCTGGTGATCTAGTGGTTGAGAATCTGCCTTCCAAAGCAGGGGATGTGGGTTCCAGCTCTTGTTGGGGAACTAAGACCCGCACAGGGTATGGAGCAACTAAGCCTGTGCAACACAACTAGAGTCTACGTGCTCTGGAACGCGTGCACTTAGCATTGAACAGCCAGCGTGCTGCAACTAAGATGCAACACAGCCAGAGATAATAATTTTTTTTTTAAGTGGCTCTCCATGATTGTTGTGTGACAAATACTGTCCTGTTTTTTATATACTATTTATATATACTGTTTCACTTTTGATAATTGTAGAAAGTGAGGCATATAGAGTTTAAGGCCCAAGTTATTGTTCAGCTCATTTGTTGCAGGTGAAATGTGGCCCCATAACTACCTGATGGCAAGGCCATGCTTTTAGTCACCATGATGTCCCACTTCTGAAGTCGGGTTGTGTAATCTTAATTGAAGGGAGGAACCAAGAAGCTTCCTTTGTAATAGACCTGGGCCTGCCTCAAACTGCTATCATTACATTTTCTATTAAGAAGTACTGAAGCAGAGTCTCTCTGGGTGGAGGCCACTTTCCATAAATGAGTTATGTGTCTCATGGGACCATCTTGAGATGTTGCTGCAGGAAGGTGGGACCTACCTTCGTGTCTAGCTTACTGCCAGGGAGGAAGTGAGAGACTGGGGAGATAGGAGATCTTCGTGTCCCTAGTTTCTAACTCCTGCCTCCAAACTCTATAAAAAGAAAAATTCGTTTTTCCTCACAGTCAGTGGACTCTTGCCTTATGGTGACTCTTGGGCCAACACAGGTGGAGCTGCATGGTTTCCATCTTAAACTTTTTGGTTCTAAAGATATCCATATTCATTCTTTCTGTGACTGGACTGATTGCTTTCCCTGAAGAATCTCAAAGCTAGCATGTTGCAAGCCTTATTACTAGCTGTGTGCCCACATGGCATCTAAATGAGTCTTACTACTTTATATAGTCTGAGACTATTTCATCATGCATGCACATTGAGAATTGTTATGTCTCCCTAGTGTGCTGTTTCTTTCCTTGTAATGTAATAACCATCTTTATCCTTAATGATTTTTTTTTTGCCTTAAGCTACATTTAGTTTGATAGTAACATAGTTTACTACTTTTTTCAATTTGTATTTTTCTGATATATATTTTTTTCATTGTCTTTTTGTTTGGATGTTTTAAATGTATTCTAGAGTATAGTGTTCACTTTTGCTCTTTTTATTCAATCAAGCAATCCTTTTTCATGGGCCAAATTTAGCCTAGTTATTACCGGTAGATTTTTATTTATTTCCACCCTTTTTGCTTTCTCTTTTTCCTGCCTTTTCTGTGTTTTTTTCCTTCCTGCTGTCCTTTATATTGATGGATTTTTCTCGATTACCTCTATTTGTTTAAAGTAATATATTCTAGTCCTAATCTTTGTAATGTTTACCTTAAAAAAAAACCTAACATGCATTCATATCAGAAAATCAAAAGTTGCTCACTGTATCTATATTTCTTGTGAATATTGCATCAACTGTCTAACAACCTTCAATCAAGACCCTGTTTATTATAAGTTATCGTTATCTGGTAGTTTAGTGCCACTTAGTGTTAATATTTATGTTACTTATAACTGTATTAGGTAGGGTTCTCCAGAGAAACAAAGCAAAGAGGATGTTTGTGTGTGTGTGTGTGTGTGTGTGTGTGTGTGTGTGTGTGTGTGTATTCTGTGAAATAACAGAAAAGAAAATATATTGATCTCTGCCCCCAGATCCTGGTACAGAACTCCTAAAACCCTTGGAAATTCTGAAGTGATAAGAGTATCAAGGGCACCTTTTGTTCTAAGATTTGGTCTTTGACTCTGGTTTCTGACACTGAAACTCCAAACCCTTTGGAATTTCTGGAAGTTAGAAATGTCCTTTGTCCTAATGAGGTGACTCTTGGTGGCTCCTGGATGGGGGCTGGTCATCGTGCATACCAATCCATGCTTAGAAGCTTAGAAGTTTCTGCCACACACCTCCATTCTCCAGAGAGGGGAGAGGGGCTGGAAATGGAGGTAATGATCAATCATGCCTACATGATGATGCTTCCATAAAAATCCCAATGTATGGGGAGAGCTTCTGGGTCACTGAACATGTGGGGATGCTGGGAGAGCGGCATGCTCAGAGAGGGTATCTTCCCACATACCTTGCCCAGTGCATCTCCTCCATCTGGATATTCATCTTTATCCTTTATCATAGTCTTATATAATAAACTGATGAACAGTAAGTAGACTGTTTTCCTGAGTTGTGTGAGCCACTCTAGCAAATTAATTGAACTTAAGGAGGGAAACTTAGAAGATTCTGATTTATAGTTGATTGGTCAGAAGCACAGGTAACAACCTAGACTTGTGACTGGCACACACACTTATATCCTATTGGTTCTGTTTCTCTTGAGAACTCTGACTAATACAATAAAAAGTAATATAAAACTTTAATACACGGGGGAAGGAGATAGATAGGGGGAGAGAGGGAGAAAATATTTATCTTAAAAAATTGACTCACGTGATTGTATAGCCGACAAGTATGAAGTCTGCAGGGTAGGCTGGCAGGCTGGAGACTGGCAGAAGGATTACATTTCAAATCCAAAGGTGATCTGTTGGCAGAATTCCCACTTCTTCAGAGGAGGTCAGTTGTTTTTTTTTAAGGCCTTCAACTGTTGGGATGAGGCTTACCCACCTTGTGGAGGACAATTTGCTTTACTCAAAGTCTGCTGACTTATGTTGACTCATTCAAAAAATATTTTCACAGATATCTGCAAAGTTTCACTAAGCACCTGGGCACCACGTCCCAGCCAAACTGATGTATAAAATTAACCATCACAATTACCTACATTAGTTCTTAGTTAGTATCATTATTTTATATAGCCAGGGATTTATTTAGGTTTACCTATGTGTTTACCATTTTTTTACCTGTATCAAATTTGCTGTTTCTCTACTCAAAGGACTGAGAGAAAGTAACAGTTTCTCAGTTTTATGCCCAGATAATTGAGTGTTAGAGACAATATCCTCATAGGGACATTTTATTTAACAATGGTTTGAAATCATATTTACTATATCCAAGGATTGCATTTCTGATCAATTCTGAAAGATTCTAAAACATTTTCAGATGTTATTTCAAATATTGTTTCTCCACGAATTCACTTTCTGAGGTGACTACTGACTATGTTGGGCATCCTCATCCTTTCTTTCATTATTTTTAATTTCCCTTTTGTATTTTCTATCTCCTTATCTCTCTGTGTTGCATTTGGGATCGACTCCTTATACTTAATTGTAGTTCATGAGTTCTTTCTTTAGATGTAATTAATTTGCAGTTTGAACCAACAATTGGACTTTTATTTCAGTGCCTGTATTTTTAATTTCAAGAAGGTCTACTTTTTTCCTTCAAATCTACCCATTCTTTTCAGATATTGTTCTGTACATTTTTCTTGTTTTTAATTTTCTTTTATGTTATCATTCTTAAACACTAATTCTATAGTTTCTTTCTAGTAGTTCTAAGATCTAGAGTTCTTAGAGTTTAATACTACGGTTGTATCTGCATCTCTCGTTCATTTGAATTGTTTCTTGGATGTTTTGTAATTTTCAGTTGTAAGAAGTCTTAAGCAGGACTTTGCCTGAAGGCTTTTGTCTGGCGTGCGTTGGACATATATCCTTCCGGAGTGGTTCTGCCTATGCCAGTTAGCCCAGGTATCATTCACTTTAGGTCTGTTTCTTTCTTTTTTATATATATAATAGTTTGCATCTGCAAATTGGGAGTGTGGGACTAGCATATGCAAACTTTGGGTCTGATTCTATGTTACTTCTCAGTGGATTCTGGACCAAGTAGGAAATATAAATTTGAACCAGAAACCCAAATGTGGCATACCTACTATTACATATTTTCAGGGAAGACTGTATCTCACCCACCTAGTGTCCCAAGCCCAAATAGGCAAGCTTTCTTGTTATTTCCCTAGACTAGTGGAGGAATTTTTTCTAAAATACCCTTGCAATGTAGGTATAGATCTTTAAAAATCCAAACTTTATGTGAAGATCTTCATTCCATCTCCTGCCTCTCCCACATATGTGTTAGAACTTAAGCACTTTAGGTTCCTGAGGTTGGCAAACCTTCCAAGGATTCCTATCCTGCTTTTCACTTTCTTCTCCTTCACTTTTGGCCCTTAAAATTTTCCCTTACATTTGTATGAAATTTTTATGTATTTAAAAGGTGTGTGTGTGTGTGTGTGTGTGAGTGTGCATGCATATGTGTTTGAAAGCAGAAAGAATCTGTGGGTATTTAGTTTAATGATATGGCTAGAAATAAAATTATAAATTATTTTGTAAAGCTACTGCTAAAAATGCTTTCTATTGGCCAATAGAGCAAAACTATGTTCCTGCTATTGAAATTTATCTGTCTTTTTGTATTCTTTCCACAAACCTGTATATCTGTGTGTCTGTCTCTCTTCCTCTCTCTTTCTCCTGTTCTTTTCAGTAAGTTGTTTTCTCCAATAACTGGCTGACTTTCTTTCTCATCTTGTCAAGTCCATTTATTATTTTTCCATCCCTGGAAGCTAGCATAAGGCTCCCAAACAAGGGATCAGAATCTTCTAGTATATCTTAAAGTTGATTTCTGCCACAGCAGCTTTTCTCCTAATTGTTCTCTTTTCTGTGGTTCCTGAAGGCAAGACAAACACAGTTTTTACTGATTATTGGCCTCAAGTTTCTAGAAAACAGCAATTGTGCCCAATTCAGAGCCACATCAGCGAACAGCACAGAGTACAAAGGGTTAGCTTTTTGACATAACTCTGATGTTCAACAGCAAAGGAAAAACCAAGGGCCCAGGTACTTTAGAAACCAAAGTTGAGGTCAGTTGTTGCAAAATATATTTTTATATGATACAAGGTTTATTTTTAAGTAATAAGTTGCTCCTTTCAGGATCATGTTGTTCAGAAATTGAGCAAGTACAGAAGCCATTGGGGAAATTAGTGAATTCCTTAAGTTTTGGCAAGGGTGTAGTTTTGTCGCAATCTCTACTTCTACTATGTTAAACCTCAGGAAACTACTTTGTATAGGCTGGGCTCTTCTTCTGTCTGCCAAGAGAAAAGTTTCACAAGCAGAGTTGATGCATATCTACTAATTTATAGCCCAGAGGTTAAAAAGCTCAGGGACTGTTATGTCTAAAGCTCATGTTTTAAATTTGAGAGATAAGTTATCGGTTCCTATAAAATAGAAGTATATTCAACATAGTCAAGCTCTGATTCTATTCTCTTCCTCCATTTCTCCATGAATTCTCCAGTCACTTTTTTCTGTATTAGGTGATGGGAAACTTTATTCAAAATATTTTTGTAATTCTATTTTTGTAAACTTCTGTATTTGCTATGTCATTAGAAACATACTATTTAAGTATTTAATAAACTTTGCATTTAAGTTACTCATTCCTAGATGTCCTCCAGTTTCTATTCTTTCCTCCTCTTCCTTCTCATCCTTCTCCTTTCTTTCTGTTGTAAGTATGAGAACCCCTAAGTTTAGCTTGGCATGTGTAATCCCTAGGTTATATAACTTGGCCATATAACGAGATTATATTTCTCCTCTCTTTTGCCTCTCTTTTGGCCATACCATCTAGGTATGGCCAATGGAATGTGAACAAAGGTAATACGAATACCTTCTGGTTCATGATCTTAGAGGGAGGTCTTAGATAGCCATCTTGCTCTCTGTTTGGTGAATATAATCAACTAAATAGTACCGAAAGGTCTTGCAAGAGACCACAGGGGGAAAAAAAGAAAGAAAACTTCATAGGCCAAATGGCTACACAGTCTTTTTGTTTTATATTTACCTATGTTTTAATATTTGTAACATACTTTTACATAGCATTTCCTTATATATAATTCTATATGAGAGATGTCCTATATAATTCCACTTTCTGTAAGTAGATGATTACATCATCTGTAGTGTGATAAGATCTATAACACAATTATGACCCAATGCTACAGGAACAGAGAGGAGGAAGCCTAGATCACACTGGTAAACCTAAGGAAGGCTTTCCAGGGAAGAATGTGTGAGCTTGGTCTTGAGAACTGAATATATTTATCTAGGAGATTAATGCCAGCAATCAGTGGTGGGAATAACATTCCAGGAAGAAGGAACATCATGAGCAAAGCCATGGCAGCATGAGAGAACATGGGGCATTCCGGGAACTGCAAGTGATTCATTATGATTGGAACATAGGGTAAGAGTTGGGAAGTGGAAAAAGATGGTGTAAGGAAGGCCATCTTTGTATACCATGCTAAGGTGTTTGAGTTTTATATGACATCAATGAAGCTGAAAGGATTTTAAACAAGGAAGTAAGATGACTGGGTTTACAGTTTAGGATGACCACGCTGGCAGCATTGTGGAGACTGGATTGAAGGGGCCCCAAAATTACAGATGTGAGACACCTTTGTGGAAAAAAAAAAAAAAAAAGGCTTGGTTGGTTAGATTCACAAAACAGAAATAAAGATGGCTGAACTAACACATCAGCCTGCAATGTTTTCCCAGAGACAAGAGAGGGGCTTGATTTCTTTCTGCTATAGAATTGGAATCTACAAGTTTCTTCCAGTTCTTTGAGGATATTTTCCCAAAGGGCAGTCTTTTTTCATTCTGTGTCCTGAACTTCTTGATAAACTGGAACAAAACTTGTCAATGCATTTATTCTTTTAACATGTAAGGGCTTCATGTGACCTTGCATGCCTCTCTCAAGGGTATTTGGAGGGTAATTAGAAAGGTCTTTACTCCGTACATTAACTGGCTGCTCAATACAATTGATGCTAGTCTATCAGCCTATACCCCAAAGTGATAGTCAAGCATTTAATTTCAAGATTACCTTCTATTCCTCCAAGAATGAGTCAACCAAGTGTAAATGAGGTCACAGTTCTGCATATAACGTGGTAATTTGCTAAATATGTTTCCTTTAACAGGAAAGATTTTGAGAGTATGAAGGTGAACACTCTTGGGAATATTACTTGAGCAGTGATTTTTACTCTTATTTATTGAATGCAGAATTCTATAAGGGAACAAAGATATGTTGCTCTTTAGCCAACTCTGTTGACAGATATGTTGCTCTTTGGCCAACTCTATTTACAGATGTGAAGTGAAGCATTAGTTACTCAGTTGCGTCCGACTCTTTGTGACCCCATGGACTATATAACCCACCAGGCCCCTCTGTCCATGGAATTCTCCAGGCAAGAAAACTGGGTGGCTAGCCATTCCCTTCTCCAAGGTATCTTCCCCACCAAGGGATCAAACCATTGCAGGCAAATTCTTTACCAACTGAGCCACCAAGGAAGCCCAGGCAGATATAACCTGAACCTGTTGTCAAATCACTTTCTGTGGTTAATGTGAAAAGCAATGAGCAGGGGTATAGAATGTCAGCATAAGCAATGGAAATGTTTTGATTTTGGTCACTGGTCATGCAGCTCTGTACTACATATTCAAGGAAAATTCTGCCAGTGATAGGCCCATGGTAGAATTACAAGGTGAGTCAACCAGATTTTGGTGCGTGTTGGCTGGCATTAAGTAAGAAAAAAACCACTGAATTTTTCTGTAGGAAAACAGAAGTCTTTACATTCCAAATTTTGAACATAGCTTTGGTTGTTTTCAGAACATCTGCACTCAGGAGAAAGTTAGGTTGTGATCATCCCTCTGTTCTTCACATATCTAGTCATAGGCTGTTTATACATGTGGACAACCCAAGAATGCTCCCCCACCCCAAAACTATTTCAAGGTCAGCAGAAGAGGAGGGACCTTGTGACATTTAGGTAGGGCAAACTTATGACATTTAACAGGGGTGTGTAGGCTTGAAGTCACAAGCTGGCAAACTTTAAAAGTCATTTGAAAGGGAAAAGTGATACTGTATAGTTGGAAAATGTCATAGTTTATCTTGTAAAACAAAAGAAACCTAGTTATTATCCAGCAAACAGAAGTGGGGAGTACCACTCATAATATTGCAGAAGGGTCACAACATTGGTTTAAGGGAGTAAAACCTTTGGGGTCTTTTTTTTTTTCAGTTGAGGTTTTAACTGAATACGTGCTATGCAGTTCTGTTGATTGATTGTGGTAGATGCTTTCCTCTTTGAGCTTTCCAAATCCTCAAAATTTCCTGGAAGAACTTGATGCCGGTCCCTAGGGTGAGTGCTGCAACCCAAGAAGTCTCATTTAACCCTGGAGTGACCCTCTTTAACTGCTAGGAACCAGTAGGCATGTCCCCCTGATGTCTGAGGGGGCAGCTCTCAGATGTGGATCATTCCTATTAGTAGTTTTCATGGTAAATGAGGTAAATTTGGGAAGCAAGGGGAGTAGGGGAAAGAAGACAACCTCTCCTCAACCTTATGTTCCTTTCAGCTCTTCTCTATGCCCATCTTGAGTGAGAAGGTTTTCTCATTTGGTTCAGGAGAACCTTAACTGTCCTCATTCTGGGCATAGAGGAAGGGAAATCATCCTTCTACAGCCTAGATTCTTCTTTTGAGTTCATGGCTTCCTCTCTCCTCCCCTACCCCAAGCAACACTTTTTGGCAGAATGAGATTAGCTGAGTTTTTTTCTTTTTCTTTTGGCATGGAATTGCTGATCAAGTAGCATTTGATTGGCCACCATGCCTTCTTTCCCCCATCATGATAGTAATGGTCTGGACATCCTGAGGGCTTCATTTTGCAGTGTAACTTCATGGAGAGAGGATAGGGACAGACAGACACATAATATGCACATGTATATGGATATTTTTATTGAGAAATGAATGCATGTAAATGTGCCAGTTGTTGGACTGGTGGATGGTTATATGCTGGGAAGCGGGTGACTTCTGACAAGTTTGAAATTTGGAACAGAGCTTGAGGCTGGAAACAGTGTCCTCTTCATCCAAGAAAAGCAGGCCACTGGCCCAACCCTGTGCCTCTGGGGTCCCAGGCTTTGGACTGACTTTCTCCAGCTTTTTAAAGTACCCTCTGGGGCCTGGGACAACAGCAAATGTCAGTGCACCATGGATGGGGTCATCCCAGGGGGATCGCTCCACTGTTCAGCAGGGTCTTTCCTTTTCAAGATTGAGTGAAATTGGGCTACCAGAATGGTGCTGACAGGCAGATTATGGGTGACTCAGATTGTTTATAGAGACAGAGATTGGCAAAAAAAAAAAAAAAACAAAAACCATTTGCCCAGGTCTCAAATGCTCAAGGGGTGGCCCTGGCTGGAAATACAAATTTGGAAATAGTTTGTCATGAAAAGTCATAGAACTAGATGAGATCATCTGGGAGTGAGTGTAGATAGAAAAGATAGAAAAGCTCACATGAAAAGTCCCTGGGGGTTGTGGCATTGGCATGTTGGCATTCTGATTCTATCTGTGTGTTTTTGATAGAGATCCACTCCAGTGGAGACGTGATGTTCCCCCTCGTCTGACATGGGTTTTCTTACACAAATGGGGTACAGTACAAAAATACAGGCAGGCGTAGAATACCACCTTATGTGACTGCCTCACCAGATGGTTCGTAGTTTATTTTTCTTCCCCATTTAGTGTATGTGCATGCGTGCTCAGTTGCTCAGTCGTGTCTCTTTGTGTCTCCATGGACTGTAGCCCACCAGGCTCCTTTCCATGGGATTTTTCAGGCAAGAATACTGGAGTGGGTGATCACTTCCTCCACCAAGAGATCTTCCTGACCCAGGGATCGAACCCTCATCTCCTGTGTCTCTTGTATTGTCAGGCGAGTTCTTTACCATTGAGCCACCTGGGAAGCCCTTAGTGTGTGTAGACAAAGCCAATGTAAAATGACTTCTAGCAGTAATTATTTAGAAAAATCAAGAAGACATTTCTATTGGGAAGGAGGAAGGAGGTTTTCCAGGGGAAAAAATAGACTGATGAGTGTGTATGCATCGGGGAGGTAGGGTGCGGATGGGGTGGGGCTGATTTTTTCAGCTTTTCCATTTATTTCCACTTATTTTGGGCCATTCTTCTTGTATGGTTTCCTGGAGCCTGGATTTATTATCTGCATGAGCCAAAACAATTGAATAACTAACACTTTACTTTTGGCTTTGTAGATACCGAGCTGGCATTTTTATCTATTTTTTTTTCTTTTTAACATTAAGCAGTTCTCCACTCTTCCTTCAATTGTCTGGAAGTTTTAGTGTTGAATCAGAATTATCAGCACTTGCCTGAATTTTTTCCTTGATTACTAACATTAGGTAAACACTTTCCCATCTTCCTGGTCCCAAACATAGAGACTTGCACCCAGAAAGTCCTCATTCAGATTTACTGATGTTTCTTAAGGCTATGGTTTGGTATAGATTAAATACAAAGCAGCAGTTGGAGAATGATGATTTTTTTTTTAATTTATGTCCAAAAAAGCCCAAAGCATTAAAATAATCAACCTCCCCCACAAAGGCAGAGCCCTTGAATTAAATAGGTCACAAATATCTTCTTTGTAGCCAGTGGTTTTGTGCAAGACGGAGCTAATTAGAGCAGTTTTGGCTTTAAACTCAGTGAATTTGGTGCTCTGGAATTATGCTTGAGGAGTTTCCATGTCAAATAAAGCGTTTGCTTCTCATGAACTTACCCTTGGCTTCCTATGTCTGTGATACTCTAAGCCTTCCAAGATGACATCTTAGCACTCTTGGGACAAGGAGATTTACTGTATGTGAATGAATCCATGCAGAATTGTCCGGGAAGCATGAATCACTCCAGGACTTCCCTCACTGTCCACTGACAGGGTCACACACACAAGGGATCTAATGGACTGCTCCGAAAGCGGAGACAGGCAGTAGAAGAGCGCAATACAGGGCTCTTTTCCAAGACAGGAGGAGAGAGGTTACCGCTGACAGTATTTGGGGCACAGTCACAGACAAAAGGAGAGCATGTTGCTCACTCATCTGCAGAGTCCGGAGAATTGGACAAAGCCTGCTTGAAAACATGAGAGCATGGGAGGGTGTGGACATGGAAGAGGAGAAAACTTTTGAGAGGATGGGATGGGGGTGGGCCGGATGGCCGGTAACTGTCAAATTCTCTGTGTGTTTAGACTATAGATTTGCTGCTGCTTCTTATATTGAAGTTGAACCCACCACTCTAGGTGACTAGAGGTTGGGCCAGCCATTGGCCTCTTGTGAGCTGTGGCCACAACTGAGCCGTGGCAGGACTGGTCTAGTGTAAGTGAGTGACTAGGTGATAGGTGTCTGTCACCTAGGCGGTGTACTGTGTGACCTCATGTAATCCAAGAGTATTCCCCACTGACCTGTCTTAGAGCTGCTTTGTTGGCGTATGTATGTGTACTTAGGGATATCTGAGTTACCAGTCTGTATAGAGTTTGCTCCAAAGCACAAAGATGCTCGATATCAGAGGACACTGGACGGAGGCAGTGTGTATACTGGGGTGGTGCCTGGGGAAGGGGAGGTTACGACAGTTTAGGAAGAGTTTTCCTAATTTTTCCTAGTTTTGTCTGAACAGGCCCTGGCTATGACAGGTCAGGGCTTCCTGGATAAGAAAGTAAAATTCAGGGGCAAATAAACCTATATTTTTAATGACATTTTTCCCCCAAAATGCTTTATTCATTTTCAGATTTTACTCTTGTTATTCTCCAACTAAGTTCTTTTGAGTTGAGAGGTAAAGAAAGATGAAGTAGGAAACATTCAGGAGTGAGCTGGGGGAACAGTAGTTTTGCAACTTATTAAAAAGGGATTTCTGAGAATGTGGTTCTATTGAAATAAATCCAACCCTGTTTGCCTTTACAGAAAACAGAAACTGTTCTCAAACAGATTTTTCCCTAGCTCAGCTGCTTAGGAGAATGCTAGTTTCCTCTTCCTTAGCACTTTGAATTGGGTGAAGGTTGTTAGTTTGTCTTTGATTGCTGATTACTCCTGGAAATCCTAATGGATATTCCAAGTGGAAAAATGTGCAATTTCTGAGTGGGGGCTTGGGAATGTGAACACCTTTCTGAGCCAAAGCATCACATCAAACCTGGCTCTGAGAATTCTGAGACATAAAAACATAGAAACGTTCCCATTTCCTTTATGGGATCTATAGTTCTGGAAAGGATACTTCTTTCCTGGGCAGGTTATGTGTTGAGGGCAATTTTATGGGCTGTGGATTACGATAGGCCTGGTCTGAATCCTGGCCGCACCTTTTATGTCTGACACTGAGCAGGTCTAACCTCTCAGTCTCAGCTTTCTCACAGTACCTTCGTGACTGTCACTGCATGGATTACATGAGATAATAAGAGTCCACGTGCATAGTGGATGGCTAGGAATGTGGACTTTGGAGTGGAATTGCCCAGGTTCCAGTCCTGACCCTGTTATTTGCAAGTTGTTGAACTTCAGCCAAATCGCCTAATTCTCTCCTGGCTCCCTTTCTCATCTGCAAAGTGCTAACAATGGTACCTGCCTCACAGAGTTGTCACCAGAAGTCATTCAGATAATCGATGTAGAGTACTTAACCCTGGAGCAGGGAAGGCAACCCACTCCAGTATTCTTGCCTGGAGAATCCCATGGACAGAAGAGCCCATGGCAGGTTGCAGTCCATAGGGTTGCAAAGAGTCGGACATGACTGAAGGGACTTGGCATGCAGAGAGTACTTCAAGACCTGACATTATAAGAGTTTGCTGTTATTAGTGAAATGGTTTTCACAAAGTAGTGTTCAATACAGAATAACTAATAGATTACTACTAAGCAGATAGGTTTGACATCTCTTTTGGTCATTTGGGTGGCAACAGACATTCTTCTAAAAACCTCCATTTGCTCAGAATTTCCACCAGCTCTTGTCATAGATTTTCTCCATCCTTTGCTCCAAATCACTGCATCTTGTGTTTGAATGACATCGTTTCTTCTGCAGGTGATTGGCAGTGGCCTCTGCCTTCCTTTCCAGAATCACAGAGCAACTGTCCTTCAGTGTCCCACCTCTAAGCTGGTAGGCCATACACTCCATTTGCTTATGAAGGCACACATTGTTGAGATGTTGTTTCTCCCCATCCTTACCTTCTTCCCTTCATCCTTCACTCCCTCTCTCTATCCCCTTTTTGTCTTTAAAATGCTTCTACCTACATAAAGCAGCTTGAAAGGCAGCCCCACCTGTATAGTTCATCCTTCATATCTGTGGGTTCTGCATCTCAGGGTTCTCTATCTATGGAGTCAACCAACCATGGAATGAAAATATTTTTTAAAATTCCAGAAATCTCCCAAAAGCAGAACTTGAATTTGCCACACACAAGCAACTATTTATATAGCATTTACAACTATTAGCATAGCATATACATTGTAAGTAAAAGTAATTTAGAGATAATTTAAAATATACTGGATGATGTCTGTAGGTTACCTATACTGCACCATTTTTTATAAGAGACCTAAGCATCAGTAGATTTTGGTATCTGCAAGGGTCCTGGAATCCATTCCTTGTGGATACAGAGGGATGATTATATTACCCCAGGTCTATTTTGCTTTTGAACTGTGGTGTTGGAGAAGACTCTTGAGAGTCCCTTGGACTGCAAGGAGATCCAACCAGTCCATCCTAAAGGAGATCAGTCCTGGGTGTTCATTGGAAGGACTGATACTGAAGCTGAAACTCCAGTACTTTGGTCACCTCATGTGAAGAGTTGACTCATTGGAAAAGACCCTGATGCTGGGAGAGATTGGGGGCAGGAGGAGAAGGGGACGACAGAGGATGAGATGGCTGGATGGCATCACCGACTCGATGGGCATGAGTTTGAGTAAACTTTGGGAGCTGGTGATGGACAGGGAGGCCTGGTGTGTTGCGATTCATGAGGTCGCAAAGAGTCGAACACGACTGAGTGACTGAACTGAACTGAACTGATTTTGCAGGTAAGAGATGAAGATTACTTCCTACAGCTAGCTTGGTAGACAAAATCTTTCACTTACTGATTGTGACTGATTTGTGGTTCTTGTGCCAAACGTGTATTCCAGCACTTTCAACTGTCACTTCTTCAAATGCTCAATTCCTTCTGTCATATAATCTTCAGTTTATTAAGAACTATGTAGGAGATTGGTAAGAGGCAATGGAGCCTTTCTTCCTGGAATCAAGAGCACTCAGAAGTGAAAAGGACCATTTTGCCAAGGCAGGAGAATGGCCCACACCTTTCTCCCTCCCAGATAGATTCTAGAAACTCCAGACTTCCAGAAAGAAAACCTTTGATGCAGGGGGATTCACGTGGAAGATCGTGCTGGGTAAATGTACTTCATGAATTGTGAGGAAGGGGTCTTCTCATTTCCTCAGTTTGCTTTGGAAAACAATGAGGTGGAAAGGTGAGAAAGGAAAATACTTTCACATGCAGAAAATGGAAACACTTCACATTCGTGAAGCATGGGACGTTACTCACTGGTAGTGTAGGCAAATCACTTAATTCTTTTGAACTTCATTTTCCATTTGACAAAATAAGGATAATAATATCTGCTTAGTTTACTTTTTGAGAACTACAGTTTTATATATATATGTGTGTGTGTGTGTATAGTAAACTTTAAGGTCCCATTTAAATGTAAAAAAATTACATTTCTCAAAGTACCCTTCCATATTTAACATGTTTTGCTTTCTGTCTTTAATTTTATAACAAATATCTATTGAGACCCTGGATATCTGGTACACTAAGAGACATTGATGTGGCCTTCCAAGAGCTCATGGTGTGTGTGTGTAGGGGTGGGATGGGGCAGGGGTCTGATGCCAGGGAGAGGTGTCCAAGAAGGGCATTCTAGAATTGTGGAAGGTACAGAGGGTATCTTTCAAATAACAAGGGATGGGGTAGATTAGCTGACCAATAGAGACAGGATCATAATATTTTGCATATTGTGAGGGACTTAAAGTTTACAAAGTCTTTTGATATTGGTACTTCAACCCCTCCACATTGTTCCTATGAAGTATAGGTCATATTAGGTCTATCTGACAGATAAGAAAACTGAGGCTTCCAATCCTGAAGTGATTGAACAAGAGTCTATAGTGAGTAATCTAGGTCTTGACTTCAAGTTCTCTCTCTTTTACTATAACAGTTGATGACAATAGGGAATCAGTCTAGGTAAGTTGAGTATGAATGGATTTATAAAAATTTTGGAATAATTGAATAAAGGGAGAGGTAACTTTAGGGTAAGTATTAGCAAGTTTTATTTCCTGCTTACCTATAAAAGTGGAAGATGTTAAATTTATAAATAAATTAGCCAAAAGATAAATTCATGAGAAAATCTCATAAGCAACATTGCTTCACATCAAAACACTTCAAGGGCAAAATAAATTCCCTTTAAATCTTTTGTGTAGGAGTCATAAATGAAGTCAAATTCACTATACTTTCTTACAGCAAAAGTTGGTGCTCCCAACTCTTACACAGGTGTGAAGGATCATTCATGCCTGACATGTTTTATGCTAAATTATATACAGACCAAAGAGCTCTATTTTTTAAATTTATTTATTTTTTAATTGAAGGATAACTGCTTTACAGAATTCCGTTGGTTTCTGCGAAACATCAACATGAATCAGCCATAGGTATACGTGTATCCCCTCCCTCTTGAGCCTTGCTCCCATCTCCCTCCCCGTCCCACGCCTCTAGGTCGTCACAGAGCCCAGTTTGGGTTCCCTGAGTCACATAGCAAATTCCCATTGGCTCTCTGTTTTGCATATTATGGTAATGCAAGTTTCCATGTTACTCTCTCCACACATTCCACCCTCTCCTTCCTATCCCTGCACCGCGTCCATGAGTCTGTTCTCTGTGTCTGCATCGCTTCTGCTGCCCAGCAAATAATTTCATCAGTACTATCTTTTTAGATTCCATGTATATGCATTAGTATGCGATATTCGTCTTTCTCCAGACCAAAAAGCTCTTATTAATTACTAAAACTCTGGAATTATGCTTCTTTATGCTTTTTTGGGGAGAATCAAGCAAGAAGGAAAGACATAATAATAATTCAATTTGTTAATTTGTTCCATCAACATTCATGGAGCACTTTCTGGAGAGCGAGGCACAGACCCTCTGTCTCATGAAAGTACTAAAGGTGCTTCTTGATGGGATTTTCTGGGCAGTGAACCAGTGCCTCTCTCCAGATTATGACTAGCAGAGCCTGTGGTGGGTAATAGAGCAGCAGTGGTACGCCTGGCTGTGTCTTTATGGAAGAACCTAAAAAACTGGGTTTGAGGGGTAAACACAAAGTTTTCATTTGTTTTCATTTTACTGAAACCAACTTAATTCTGATGTGACCTTTCCAGTGCTGAAAAACTGGTCCCCTGCATGGCCTCAGAGTGGCACATTGTCCATCTGTGTTGTATTAGAAGGAAAGACCAACATTTTTTGGCTTCATGTTCATGGTGGCTTAATTTTCAACAGAAAGGGAAGATTTAAACAAAAGATTTCTTGTAAGGAGAGCCCTTTTCTCCTTTATTGTTAGAAATTATAAAAATATAAGCTTTTCCTCAAGTTGGTATCATTGTACTACCACCCTTAAGAAAAAGAAAACAGAATAGAAAATCTAAATAGCCTTTTATCTATTAAAGAAATTGAATTTGTAATGAAAAACCTTCCCATAAAGAAAAGGAAACAGGACATGACTTGACGAATTAACATTTTGCTTTCAGAAACTGGTTTGTGTATTTTGGCAGTGAAATTTTGCTCAACTTTGGAACAAAGTAAATGTCCATGCAGTGGGGGCTAAAACGGAGGAGTGGACAGCTAACTGAATAGGAGACTTTGCCTGTGACACTTTCACAGAGACATTCTTCTACTCTTAGTTTTCATGTGACTAAAATGGTCAACTGAAGGCTTCTTTGTCTTTTTTTTTTTTTTTACTAAATTGAGTGGTTACTTTCGTGTGTGAAAATGAAGTGTCCTTAGGGAAAAAAAAATGTTTAATACAAAGAAAAACAGTGAACACAAAATTGACATCTTGAACTGTGACTGAGCTTGTGAAGTCAGACCCTCAACACACATGAAGTTCATGGAGAGTTGGGTTCATATGGACTGACTGACTGACTTCAGAAAAGCCTTTTCTATACCCATCACCTCAGCTTCAGCCTTTATAATGAAGATGTCCAAGTTTATAATTTGTTTTTAGTCTTTTTCTAAAGATTCATCTTCCTATTTCATATCTTTTACCTAGCTCTCACAACAGACCTTAAAATCAAGATGTCTAAACCTGAAATTCTCATTTCCTCCTACAAATTTCTCTCTTCATGGTAACAGCATCTTTATTCTTCTAATTGTCCATTTAGTTATTGGTCTGACCATCTCTTTCCTAGCCAACTTTCAGCTAGTTGTTAGGAGAGAAGGATGTACTTGAATCCGTAGATCCTTCGCGTTTGTTAGATTCCTAAGACTTCCAGAACCTGTAGGTCTTTAATAATATAAATATTTTTGTCCCATAATATGAGGCAAAATTTAAGTTTATACTACTAAAGACAAATAATGGAAATAAAAAGCTGCACTGAGGGGAAAAGATTGAGTAATCAGCTGGTCTCACTCACTCACTAAATGACTCCTCCCAACATAATGTGCCTGAGTTGTTACCAATTTAGCAAAATGGTACATTGCAAGGAATGCTTACTGATTGAACTTTTTGGGCTTGGCTATGTACTATGGCCCTGAAGGTCCGTGAGGTTTATTAATTTTGCTAGGCTAACAAGACAAAAGCATTTCATAAAACAACTCCAGCCAGTGTTCCAGCTAGCAGAAAAATTGTTCAACAAAGAGGGGATTAAAATTAAGTGAAAGTGGAAAGGCAGTTAACTTGTGGTGTGAGGATATGGGCAAGAAACATACGACTCTTAATGGAAATGGAAGGTGGGAAAAGCTAGGCACACATATAAACATTTCTATGAAGGGCCTAACAGAGTCACTTCAATTTTTTCATTTATATCATAGTGCTTTTAAGGAAGAAATTATATGCAAGAGGTGCATTTGTGAATATGGGATTCTTGAATGTCTAGGGATATATTCTCTAAGAGTGGTAAGGGTTCATAGAACTATGTTGTGAATCTGCTCACAAATATTAAGATCTATGATATATCAAAAGAAAAGTGTATATATTTACACATACACATATGTGTATACATTTATATGTATGTATATATACACACAGCCATAGATGTACACATATGCATAAGTAGATGCATATGAATTTCCTCGATTTTTTTCATCAGTAGTATGTATTTTTATCAACAACATGCAGTACTTTTGCATATTGTTGATATAAATTCTCAGTCAGTCCTGCAATGTAGTATTTCTGATGTGTATCAGTCCTGACATGAAACAACTAAATGAATCCCTGGCCCCTCATCTAAGCTCCCAACAATTGTAGCTGTTTATTTTCCTTGTTAGAAATTGAATTAAGCCCACCAGTACATTTCATAAAGATCTGCAGATGGGTAATTGCTTTCCCACTGAGTTGGGTTGGGTTTGAACCAATGACCTATGTGGTGAAAGCTCTTTTTTCAGTCTCTTGATCCATCCATCTGCCTGGCTAAAATCTCAAAAGTTGAAAAAACATCTTAAAAGTACTTCTGTGGGTTGTCTTGTTCATCAAATTGTGTCTAAAAATAAAATTAATTTATAGAACAACTTTGCTAAAAGAGTCTTTTTACTCCTGATATTTTAGAACATTTTTTTCAAAAGCAAGTTTTAGGGTTGAAGTCAAGAAGTTGGCAAATATTACTTTCCAAATGTTATGTGGAGTGCCTTTTACTTGGTAGGAGGGATAGATTATTTTAGTCTAGATATTTTATCCAAGTGTTATTTGTTCTCCATAAACAATTAAAAGTTTATGGTGCAGGGAACTAATACTTCATACTCCAAATGAAGCATGGAGTAGCTCTAAACAATGAAATTTACTGAGAATTTCAGGCCACTGTGAAATTTCAGTGTCCTTCTAAAAATGGAAATAAGAGAAAACCAGTGTGATGGTGGTCTTTAAATATTTTCCCTTTGGTCTGAGCATTTCTTTTGGGATTAAAACAAAAACAAGCACAAGAAGACTTATTTTTTCGTGGCTTGTCAATATGGATATCAGAAGCTTGATTGATTTTTGTGGGGATCAATGAGGTCACGCGTAAAAGGCTGATGGATTCCTAGACCTTGTTGCTTTAACCATTATGTAAACCAAGCCATATCTTTCCCCAGAAGCTGTAGGCTTGTTACAATTCAAGGTCTCTGTAATTAACTCATGACCCAACAGTCTTTCTGGTAGAACATTGTGCTCTTCCTTTTCTCAGTGAGAAGGCACTCTGGAATGACTCACTTGGGTAGATACACTGAGCAATAATTTCTCCCCAGTCTGGTCTGTCCTTTACTTGTTGCTAGCAACGCTTGCTCCCAGCACCAATTCAGGCAGTGTTTCCTTTAGGGCAGCTTTCCATCCAGTTAGAGTCATCCTGAGTCTTCTTCTTCCTCTTCTCTTTGTCTTTAGGACACATCGCCCTCCAGTGACCCTGCTCTCCAAGGTATCAGAAGTTCTATAGACTCTATCTCCAGTACAGATTCTGACTGATTAATTTATCTCTATTTCTACCATCCTTATCCTTGTTCAGAAAAAAAATGGTGATTTTTTTTCTCCCTTAGGTCAGTGTTGTAGCTTCCAGATATAATTCTCTGCTTTCATTCTTATCTCCTGAAGTCTATTCTTCACGGAGTACTAGTCATCTTTTTAAAAAAATCTTACATCAAATTATGGATCTCTTCTGCCTCCCATTGTACTTTGCTTATTCAAATTCCCTAAAGTTACATGATTTATATCTTACCTCAACATGTGCACCTTCCTCCTGGGCCATTGTGTCCAGCTACTGGTTTTTTTTTTTTGTTTTTGTTTTTTTGTTTTTTTTTGACTCCTCAAAAATACTAGTCTTAAATCTAGACCTGTGTACTTGATTTTCTGTCCAGCAGGGAATATCTCTGTGCTTCCACTCCTTCCTCCTCAGATAGTGCATAGCTAGCCCCTTCTTGCCATTCAGATATTGTCAAATATCTGACATTGCCATGTCAGATATTGCGTCCTCTAAAGTCTTCCTCTGATCACCCACTGTAAAATAACTTTTCTTGACAAATTAGTATATTTTAATCCTTTTCTTAGCAGTTAATACCATATAATATTTTTGTCTGTCTTTCTTTTTCTGTCATAAGTCTATTTGTTTTTCTTCCTCCAGTGGAATGGATTGGAATCTCCATGAGATCATGAACCTGTTTTTAAGCCTCAGTACCTAGAACTATGAGCTTGGCACATAGTAGGTGACCAATAAATGTTTGTTGAATAAATGATTAAGCTTGTAGCATCTAGTCTAGTTATTACTCATCAGGACTAGAAAAGATAGGTTCACCATTCTGAGAATATAAAGAAATATGCTGTTAAAAAAATAAGAAATTAATATGTGATACAGTATTATTAACTAAACTACAGACTTTGTTCACAAAATTTCACAAAGTTTTATGCTAGTTTCCATTTTTTGTTTTCATACCTTATTCAAGACCCCCTGTTGTATTTAACTGCATTGAGCAGTTTCAACTGCATGGAACAAATTCCAGTAAACTCACTTTTCATTTTTATTCTATTACAAATATTTTCTATTTCCTTGTTATGACTTCTTAGATATACCCATTAATTAAAAGTGGACATTTAATTTCCAAATCCATGGGATTTTTAAAGTATCTTTGATATTAATTTCTCACTTATAGGTTCACTCAATTTTATGCCAAACAAACAACTCTGTTGTTGCTTTTTAAAAAAATGACATGATCATGCTTTACTTTCTATTTTCATTCTGTACTCTGATCAAACCCCTTGTCAATCTAGAGTATGTATATCACAGTGTCTTACTTGGACTGTATGACTTAGGCTCTTAATCCTTCAATCAATCCTGATTTCATCATATATATTCCCTATGTAAAAAACTTTATCATCCCCCAGAGTTCCTTAACAAAAATGAATTTATTAAAATTTAATTTAAAATGTTAAAAAAAATTTAAAAAAAACAAGGAAAAGAAATTACACTTTTACCCAACATCCTAATAGGATTGTGAAAATCCCATGGACGGAGGAGCCTGGTAGGCTGCAGTCCATGGGGTCACAAAGAGTCAGACATGACTGAGTGATGTCACTTTCACTTTCACTTTTCCTTTCTCAGTATTCATGTTCCAATCTATCCACACATGATATATTTTTACATGGCTCTAATGTGTGTGTTGGGCTTCCCTGATAGCTCAGTCAGTAGAGAATCTGCCTGCAGTGCAGGAGACCCAGGTTCAATCCCTGGGGCAGGAAGATCCCCTGGAGAAGAAGATGGCAACCCATTCCAGTATTCTTGCCTGGAAAATTCCATGGACAGAGAACCTAGTGGGCTGTAATCCATGGGGTCGCAAGAGTTGGACACAACAGTGACTAGACCACCACAATGTGTGTGTACAATTCTGTGTCCTATGTTTTTACTTAATATTTCATGAGCAGTTTCATGTTATTCCATAGTTTTCCTATTTTGTTTATAACGATCACATAAAATTTCATTGATTCTGTGCCATAATTAAATGTCTAATGACAGAAGAATGGTTGGACTATTTCCAGTTTTTTGCTAATGGTTAAAATCCTGTTGTACAAATGATTTTTTTTCCTCTTCAATTATTTCTTCTGGAAAAATTCCAAGTCATAGAATTAATGGGCTAAAGGTTATAATAAATTTATATATATATGTGTGTGTATCTATATATGTGAGTCACTCAGTCATGTCTGACTCTTTGTGACCCCGTGGACTGTAGCCTGCCAGGCTCCTCTGTCCATGGAATTCTCCAGGCAAGAATACTGGAGTGGGTAGCCATTCTCTTCTCCAGGAGATTTTCTGGACCCAAGGATTGAACCTGGGTCTCCTGCATTGCAGGTGGAGTCTTTACCATCTAAGCTACCAGGGAAGCCCACATGTGTGTATAGATGTGTGTATACACACACACACGTGTGTGTGTGAGTGTATTACTAAATCTCCCTCCAAAAGGCTCATACAAATTTTCAGTGCTATAAACCATGTATAAATACTATTATTTCTCCTGAACTTTGCATCGATTATGTTTCTTCTTTTGTAAAATTTTGGTTAACTGTTCTATTATATTTAATTGCATGTTATAAGACTGAATGTGTTTCCATATGTTTGATTCTTATTTGTATTCCCTTGTGTGAATTCACTGTTCACATCCTTGGCCTTTTTATTAATAGAGACCTCTTTTATATTTATATTTACTCTTTCCTGAACGCCACTTTTGCCGTATTTGTCTGCTTCTGTCTTTTTCTTAATATGGCTTCACCTCACCTCTCAGCACCATCACAACTACCCTAAAACAGCTGATCACATCAGCTTTGTTGACTAGCCACCCCTGGGGGAAGCACAACTTGATGTTTACTGTTACTTCTCTGCCTTTTGCAGTCTTGTTCCATTTGATTTAAGTGGAATAAATTTTCTCCTGTCTTAGTTCTAAGTCCTTTATACCCACAAAGTTGCAGAAAACTAAGACTTCTCTGACTTCATTCTCTTGACTTCCTCTCTTCCCTTATAATCATCTAGAGCAAAACAGTGTTTACAGTGATAAAAATGTTAAGTTTGGGACTTGGAGAGAAGACCTCTAAAAAGATGCATAACCTTAATTGATAACAGTTCTACTTTCTTTTTTAATCCTCCTGTAATGGTTGTTCATCTGTAACTTTTCTTCCAGAGCCTTAGGGTAACTAAAATTGCATAAGAGTGTGTAGTCAGGGTGACATGTAAAATGTGATTTATGCAGCGGTGCACCTAGAATTTTGTTTATTATATATTTTTATTTTAAATTAATTTTTATTGGAATATAGTTGATTTACGTTACTGCTGTATAACAAAGTGAATCAGTTACATACAGATCCATTCTTTTTTAGATTTTATTCCCATATAGGTCATTACAGAGTATTGAGAGGAATTGCCTGTGTTATATAGAAAATACTTATTAGTTATCCATTTTATATATAATAGTGTGTTTATGTCAATCCCAATCCCCCAATTTATCCCACCCACCCACTATTCCCCCTTGGTAAAAACAAGCCATAAATTTTCTACATGTGTGGCTCCATTTCTGTTTTGTAAATAGGCTCATTTATACCTTTTTTTTAGATTCCTCATATAAGTGATATCATATATTTGTCTTTCTTTGTCTGACTTAACTTCACTCATTATAATAATCTCTAGATAGATTTCTGTTCTTTTAAATTGCTATGTCTGTGATGTTATTTACCCACTACCACAGAACAAATAGATTTGTGATCTCTGTTTCACAATATGAACAATTTGTTTAACATGGTAATGTCATTTCCAATAGGTATAGCAAGATTTTTCTCTTCTGGCAAATGAATATACAGATGAGCCTTAAACAGATCCACTTACATGTGGGTATTTTTGAATACTAAATACTGTAATACTGCTTATACATGGATTGGTTGATTTGGAGAAACCCTAAGTATAGAAGACTGATTATAAGTTATACATGGATTAACCCCTGCCTTGTTCAAAGATCAGCTGTATTTCACTGGGCTATTGTGAGGAACCAGTATTAATAACTTGGAACTATACTGTTCTGCCACTCTTAGCTGATACCGCCTTAATTTTCTGTTTTAGCATATCAGTCAACCCTTCAAATGTTTGAATACAGTTATCAGTGTTCTATTTCCAAAACCCTTTTGCAGGTTCAACAACTCCAGTTTCTTCCACTAATCTTTCTCCCTGTCTTCTTTAGTACTGAAATCTGTTTCTATTTTATTTATTTATTTTTACTGAAGTATACTTGATTTACAATATTAAACTAGTTTCAAGTATACAACATAGTGATTCAGTACTCTTAAAGATTATCTTTATCTAATCTTTGTAGATCATGATTTCCAGAATCTTCACCACCCCTACCTTCTTCCTTTGGACGTCCTCCTGCCTGCTTAAATGACAGCCTTGAGATAGGTACCCCAAACTGAGGAAAGCATTCTCATCATGGTTGGTGCCTAACAGACCACAGTGAACTATTCCTCCTAAAAAATGTAGAACTCGTGATAGCCTGACAGACATCAGTTGTACGCTTTCACTGCTAAGCATTGTGCTAGACACTGTCCTCTACTTGGGTTTCATATGTTGTGTTACTTATAGCTCTGACAGTAGATTGCATTACTTTGATGATACTAAAACAGTGATAATGCTTTTCACATCCTTCTTCGTATTGTTCACAGCTCTGAGCACATATAAAGTGATCAGATGGTTTCTGATTACTTGTTGATTCCTTTGAACTTTTGAGAGCTCCTTAAAAAATTGGACTGACCTAAGATTTTACATTGCTCCCCTCACATACCTAGTCACCTAGAAGCATAGTCTTTGTTTTCCCAAGAGTGGAACAAGAAAAGGAAGGAGAGTGTAAAAGGGAATTGACAAGAAAGTTAAATGAATGAAAGTGGACCATTTTAAACATAGCTTTAACTTCTGAATTTCAAAGACCAATTTATAAAGAGGACTCAGCACATCTTAAAAAACAAAATTCCTGAAGTTGATCAAAATCAGCCCCATTAGTGTCAACACCTCATTTCTATCAGTGCATCCTATTATTTATAGTTGTCTCATGAGTGTGTGCTCAGTTGTGTCCGACTCTTTGTGACCCTTTGGATTGTAACCTGCCAGGCTCCTCTGTCCATGAGATCCTCCAGGCAAGAATACTGGAGTGGGTTGCCATTTCCTACTCCTGATTATTTATAGTATAATCTGTCATTTATAGTTTCCCTAAAAAGAGCAGAGAGGAAGACAACTACAAAGACCTCACCTAGAGCATTTTACCAAAGGGAAAAAAGTCAAGTTATGAGAAGCAAATGGAAGATTCCTAAGTTGTGAAGCCTTATCTCACTTGCTCTGACCCTCTGATTGCACAGTTGAGGTGGCTAAAACCCAGTGAAGTAAAGTTACTTGACACAGATCATACAACAAAACAAAGACTAATGCAGGGTATAGCCGCTAATCTTCCATACAAATATATTTGTTTTAAACACAACATTATATTGTTTTCCATTTTTTGAACAATTTCTTATTTCACAATAATGTATAGTCAAGGGGGAACAACTTAAAATCCATTAATATTTCTTTGTTTAAAAATGTTCCAGCTGCTATGAATGCCAGGAAGACCTCGAGGTCATTTATCAGGCCAGGTTATTAATGTGTTTTAAAGATCCCTAGGGTCACTTGACCTTCATCATTGTACCTCATGAGGCAGATAAAGCTGCTACTAATGGGCTTATAAAACACAAATGGTCATGTACTGTTGCTTAATAATTTATAACTTTAACTGGAAAGTAAGTCTTCAATAAACTTTAATTATGATTACTAATTTGCAAAGTTTTTACAAGTTGGAGAGCACCCAGATACAAATGGATGAGCATCTAGAGGATGGTCTTTTATTCCACAGAGTAATAGAAGTTTGGAGCGAATGATTGTCACTTAGAGAGCCTGAGCTGCTGGTCTTTCTTTTTAAAAACTGGATGACTGAACTTTTAATCTTTCTCTGAAACTGGCTTCCTCTCAGCTGTCAAATAAAAGTATAGAATAATCAGGAGATTACCAATCAACCAGGTAGAAGAACCCAAAATATGACTGTGTTTGGTTTTTTGAGAGAGTTTTCAGTCAAAAACTGACTCGTATATATTATTTTCTCTATTCATTTCCAGTAAGAATTCTGGAGATTATCCTTTTTGATATCAAAATTCATGAATTCATGACAAGAAGAACTAGTTTTTAATAGCTTTACTGATGCCTTTCAGCCTCTTTCTGGACATAAGTTAATGTTTGAGGTGCTCTGAGGTACTCTGCTTCCTGTTTAAGCATGTAAAAGTTTCTCATCAGTTAAGTAGGATATGAACACTGATATTGTAGGTCTCTCTGACCCACCGGAAAACCCAGCTTATCCCAGGCAGGCTGGTGCTCAGGGCCTGGACCTCAAGCATCTGAATCTTCTCTGGCATATTATTAGCAGCTAATTAGAGCAGATTTTGTTTTTAGTCTAGGAAGGCACTAGAAAGCTATTCTATACCTTTCATTTGAGGTTGTATATGTAGAAACCGCAGCTTTGTTCTAAAGCAGATGTTCCTGGAAAAAGAAAGCTTCATGCAGCGACTGAATATATTCTGTCTTTTAGGTTTCATTTCCAGGACTGCATTATAAGGCGTCCCCATTTAAGCTACTTGTGCCTTCCTGCCTGCAGCTGTCATACACCCCAGTAATGGCTATCCTGACAAAGTCAGTGTGCCTTGGGTGTAAAGCATGATAAGGGACCAGCAGAAGAGAAATATGGGAAGGTGATGGGGTAAATGTTGGAGTCCCTGAACCAGAGTTCATCAGGAGGACTGTATTGGTCTTTTAGAGCTGTCATAAGAAAAGTATCACAGACTGGGTGGCTTAAACAACAGATATTTAATATTTAACAGATCATCAATTTAACAGATCATTAATATTTAACAGATCAATAATTTGTTTTCTCACAATCTGGAGACTGGAAATCCAAGATCAAGGTACTGTCATCGTTGGTTTCTGGAAAGTTCTCTCTTCCTGGCTTTCAGACAGGTGCTCTGTGCATACACATCCCTGGGTGTCTCTCTCTCTCTCTTCTTTTAAGGACACCAATCCTGTTGGATTAGGCCCCACCTCTATGATGTCATTTAACCTTAGTTACCTCTTTAAAGTGTCTACCTCCAAATATCATCATATTTGTACTTCAACATACAGATTTTGAGGGAAGTTACAATTTGGGCCATAAACAGGGCCAACATTCCCTCATGTTTTACCAATAGTTGCCATGTCTTTGTCAAACAATTGTCGTTTAGTTCACAGGTAACGATTAGACCTTCATGTTGTGTTGAAAAGATAAGCCTGAAGGATACTTTTTTTTTTAAGTTTCTTTGTTATAACGGTATAGCTGATTAACAATGTTGTGATAATTTCAGGTGAACACCAAAGGGACTCAACCATATATATATATATATACATACACACGCACACACGGGTATCCATTCTCCCCCAAACTCCCCTCCCATACGGGCTGCGCATAACATTGAGCATAGTTCCATGTGCTATACAGTAGGTCCTTGTTGGTTTTCCATTTTAAAGATGAGGGATAATCTTAATGGAGAACTAAGGCCAGGCAGCCTCAGGGAAATTCAGGGAAATCTTTAGGGATGGAGAAATTCTGTTTAAATCAGAAAGCCTGCAAGTCAGGAAGAAGACAGTGAATGTTACCAAGTGACCCAGTTGGTGGCAGTACGCATTCCACAGTAACTACTCACAGTGTGATCCATTATTCATCTAGTTCATCATGATGCTGCTCTCCTATTTGCCCCAAGCTAAGATATATGTCAATATCAAATGAGGCCTTTTCATTGACATCAAGCTTTTTGGGTGACTGATAACCTCATTGAGGGTGAATTTAGGACTTAGTGCTTTATCTTAGAAATAGGTGGTGGGAAATTAATGTCTCCCTTACAGTATGTGGCAGCTAATTTATATGAATCATTATAGTGCAGTGAGCATGGTCTCTACAGTCAAGATGTTAGATGCTGCTAATCAGTCTCTTGACATTTGAGAGATGAAGGCAGTCAATCTATATTTGATGATGGTGACTTCAGATATAAGGAAGGCAAGGCATTTGTGTTTTCATTTAGATTTTAAAAATATTCCTGAAATTAGGCTATCGAAGTGTCTCCTTTTTGAAATGATAAAGGTCTATGTATGTGATACATATGGCACATTCCTTCAAAGATCTTTCAAAGCAAACCTGTTTCTGGAGGTTCAGCATTTTCTTAGGAAAACACTCAGACGTAAAACTTTGGTCAAGCATTTGTTCTTTGATTTAACAAGTATTTGTCAAAGGGCCTGCTCTTTGTCCGGCACTGTGCCTGGTACTGAAGAGATCAGGTAGACACGTTGGTTATTCTTGGAGCTTACATTCTCATGTGGGAATAAATATAGACCAAACAAATAAATACACAAAAGAAAGACCCTTGCAGATATTTAAAACAGGATGCTTTGAAAGGTGGTCAAGGGATATATATTGAGGAGGAATTGCTTATAGCACCGCCATATGCTAATCAGGGCAAAAGCTTGGTAGACCCAGAGACCCACAGATGAGAAGTTTCTATGGCTGAAACGAGTTTGGTTTGTTTAAAATACTGGCAGAAGGCCATTGTTGCTGGAGCATAGAGGGTAACAACAGAGAGTGGTATAAAAGAGTTTACTGCTGTGGCTGGAACCAACTCTGTAGAACTTTGGAGAAGTGGGGAGTTCAGATTTTGATTTGAGTACTTTGGGAAACCATAAGATATTTTTGAAATACTATTGATACTTTGCTTTCAGGAGACCAAAGTGAAAGCTGCAAGACATGTGGAAGGTTTTTTCAAGAGTCCAAGATGAGAGATGAGAATGGTTTAGTCCGGGGTGGTGGTATTGAAAATTGTAAAATCATAGATTTGGGTTTCATCTGGATTATGTTTGGGTTCATGGTGGTATCTTTAAAACTGGAGAAGTCAGAGAGAAGCAGGTATAGAGAGAGTAGAGGGAAGGGGTGGAAACCAGGATTTATGTTTTCCTTTACAGAAGCTATTCCTCTATATAGCCTGCCCTAAATTTTGACATTTTAAAAAATCTTGAGCTTTTAAAACTGACTGAATGGATGTTAGTCACTCAGTTGTGTCCAACTCTTTGCGACCCCACAGACAGTAGCCCACAAGGCTCTCTGTCCATGGAATTCTGTAGGCAAGAATACTGGAGTGGGTGGCAATTCCCATCTCCAAGGGATCTTCCTGACCCAGGGATTGAACCTGGGTCTCTTGCATTGCAGGCAGATTCTTTACCATTTGAGTCACAATTAGTACTAACCCACACTCTTGTTTTTACAGATAATTTAAATTTATTAGCTTTCATCAGATGGTTTATCCTTCCTCTAAACTTTAAGATTATTTTATGATAATACCCACTGCCACCCCAATCATCTCCCAAGATAAAGGGACAAACAATTTCCATTGAAAGTCCAATTAGAATGACATTAAAATTATTTATTAATTTGGGGAAATTTAATCTTTTTCATATGTTTGCTTCCCATCTGTGAACATGGTATATTATTCCATAAGTTCATAAATTTTAATAATTTTCTTCATATAGGATTTGTGCTTTTTTTGTTAAATTTATTCCCACGTATTTCTACTATTTATTGCTATTTTAATTTTTTTTTTTTTTTTACTGAATACCATTTTCTTTCTTTAGATTATTTATAGTTGAAACAGAAAACACTAATTTTTTCTTTTTTTTTTTTTTGGTAATTTCAAAATTTGGCAAATTTCATTCCACGGGGCTTCCCAGATGGCTTAGTGGTAAAGAATCCACCTGCCAATGCTAGAGACAGAAGAGATGCCGGTTTGATCCCTGGGTCGGGAAGGTGCTTTGGAGGAGGGCAAGGCAACCTACTCCAGTATTCTTGCCGGGAGAATTCCTCGGACAGAGGAGACTGGTAGGCCACAGTCCATGGGGTCACAAAGAATCAGACATGACTGAGTGACTAACACTTTCATGTTACAAGTTCTAGAAGAACTTAGGAAGACCACAATTCTCTATCCTTAGGTTTTCTAGCCTGATTCTTTGGCTGCCAGCTACTTCAGTGAGTTCAAATTTTCATGAAGAGATGATCTCTTTTGGAGATAAATCTCTTTTCACATATTCTCTTCACAGGAAAAAAGAGAAAAGTATCCAGGTCACAAGTCATCAAAAAATCATCATACTATTTGTCTTACTCTATAGCTTCCTTCATTTGAAAGGAAATATTGGTGGGCTTCTACTACACTTATCACAAAGTATGATGGATTTAAAAGAATTGAATATGAAAATTTTATAAAGTTTCAACTAAGTGATTTATGAAAACTTCCACAAACCATGTCAGAATCTTACTTGAAAGATTTTCTGATAGGTGAAAAATTGTACTTGATATTTTATTTTAAGTGGTTAATTTTGCAGGCTTGGGTACAAATGTGAATATATTTATCATTTTTTTTCCTCTAAATTATTTGTGCTTTTTGGCATTAAGAAAATTCTATTTTCTACTCTCAGGTCAAAAAGATATTCTGTTTTCTTCCACACATTTTCAGTTTTTCACATTTAGATCTTTCATCACTTGAAATTTATTTTTGTATTTTTCTTGTAGAATGAAGTAGGGGTCTAATTTTATTTCTCCCCAACAGGACTTACTGTAGGATATGTCTCTTTTCCTAATGATTCAGATCTATATCAACCATATCATCCATTCCTCTGGATAAAAGGGTCCATTCTCTGGGCTTTGTATTCTGCTCCATTGGCTCATTTCCTATTTCTGTGCCAATACCACATCATCCAAATTACTGTAGCTTTATACTATCTTGGTATTTAGGATAAGACCCTCACTTCTTTTTCTTCATTATAAGGCCCTCAGGTTTTTTGCTATCAAAATTGTCTGTTTTATTTATAAACTATTACCATACCTTCTACTTTTCTTCCCCCCGCCCCCCCACCTCGGGAATATTTTATATGTCTGTGAGTCTATTTCTGTTTTGTATGTACATTAACTTTTGTTATTTTTTAGGTTCCACATATAAGTGATATGATATAGTATTTGTCTTTCTCTGACTTATTTCACCAAGTATGATGTTCTCTAGGTCCATCCATGTTGCTGCAAATGGCAGTGTTTCATTCTTTTTCTGTCGTTGTTGAAGCAAAGCTGACCTAAATTGTTGAAACCACCACTCATCACTTTTTTAACCTCTTTAAGATTTTTTTGTCTGTAAATGGGAAAAATAAAAGTACCATTTTCATGGTGATGGATGGTAATGCATTTAAAGTTTCTCAACATTTGAAACATCAATTCTCTAATCTGTAATAATATATTATTTATTAGGATTAAATGGGCTAATATATCAGTGTAACACAGTACCAGCACATAAACAGGCACTACTTTTTTAAAAGTCACAAACCAGAGCATGGGGCTGTGAAAACGAAAGACGTGTAAGGGTTATATGTGGGGCTTCCCAGGTGGCTCAGTGGTAAAGAGTCTGCCTGCGATACAGGAGATATAGAGATGTGGGTTCGATTCCTGGTCCAGGAAGATCCCCTGGAGGAGGAAATGGCAACCTGCTCCAGTATTCTTGCCTGGAGAATGCCATGGACAGAGGAGCCTGAAAGGCTACAGTCCATGGGGTCGCAAAGAGTTAAACATGACTGAGAACACACACACAAGGGTTGTATGTAGGCAACAATATGGCAAAGAGTGTTGATGCAGAAAAGTGGAAAGACATGAGTTAGAAAGAAATACAGGGTCAGAAAACAAATTATCCAAAGCTAGGGAGTTTGAAGAATAGAAAAAAATTTTAGTAAATATTTGGCATTTGCTTTACATATACCATTCATTTATTCTTCTGCTCACCCTGGAGAGGTAATGATGATTATACCCATTATACTTATGATGTTGAGCAACTTAAGTCGTTCAGATAATAAGCGTGAGGCAGCTGGAATCCATAATCTGAGACATACTCCCACTTGCCTCCTCCAGCTAGCTCAGAGTCGTCCAAGCTGCAAACTCAGGTGACTCCAGCCTATCAGCAACTCTCACAGGCCTTGCTTTTTTTTAATGTGGGAGAGAAATGATGGTCTGGCTTTGAAAGTCCTGTCTACCACTTCCTGTCCTCCTTTCAGGGACCCAGTTTTGACCAGGGTGCCTCTGACTCCCTGTTTAGCAGAACTTCCTCTCAGAGCCTGACTTTGGTCTCTCATCTTTATTATTTTTCTTTAAAAATAATGTTCTTTAAAAGGATGTGAAATAGTTTTCCCCCCACATCTTGGTTCCTATATCCTGTCTTCTTTGTGCTCAGTTTTTCAGTCATGTCTGATTTTTTGTGAGCCCATGGACTATAGCTTTCCAGGTTCCTCTGTCCATGGGGTTTCTCCAGGCAAGAATACTGGAGTAGGTTGCCATGTCCTCCTCCAGGAGATCTTCCTGACCTAGGGATCAAATCCGTGTCTCTTACGTCTCCTGCATTGGCAGGCAGGTTCTTTACCACTACCACCACCAGGGAAGCCACATATCCTGTATTCTTTAAAGCTGTTTTTTTTTTTTTCAACTGATATAAAAATCATTCATATTTAAACATTACAAAAATTCCATTTCAGAAAGTGACTCAATAACAAAGTGGTGTAAAATCTACTAAACAAGTCTTTGTTTATACTTAATACTTTTATTCACATCCAGACTTAAAGGAAAAGCATTACTAGAGTTATGGAGCCCTTACATATTGGTAAAAGTTTTAAATCACAAGGAAGAGGACTATGATTTGCAATCCACAGCTCTCTTTAGGACTAAAGGATTTATCAGTTCAGCTGCTGGGAGTGTCACCTGCATATAGAGTCACCCTCAGCTGTCAGTCCTCCTCAACCAAGTTTGCACCCTGTTTCTAGGGCAGCTCAAAGCAAATGACTTATAGACCAACATGGGGTACTCAGAAGGGTCAGTCCAGCTTCAGAATTCCTCACGTGGTCAGCCGAGGCATTCCACCGAGACCACATTAAATCTTCACTTCTGTCTCTGACCACTCCTGCTTTCATCCTTTCTCCTTCTGAGTGTTGAATGCAAGGGTTGTTGTTTAGTTGCTAAGTCATGTCCAACTCTTTTTTGACCTTGTGGATTGTAGCCCACCAGGCTCCTCTGTCCTTGGGATCCTCCAGGCAAGAAAACTGGAGTGGGTTGCCATTTCCTTCTCCAGGGGATCTTCCTGAGCCAGGGATCAAACCCATGTCTCCTGCATTGACAGGTGGATTCTTTACCACTGAGCCACCAGGGAAGCCCATTGCATGCAAGAATATGTCCTAATAAACATCCCAAGTTCTAATCTCTGCCTCAGAATTGGCTTCTGGGAAAACCTACCTGTGGCAGATGGTACCAGAGTGGTCCAAGAGGACAAATGTTAGAATGGGATATTGAGGTTATTTCACTCACCCTCAGTTGGTCCTGGCAACTCCAAAACTGCTGACAGCTGAAGTGCAAATAGTCCAAGGAATGTGACGGAAAACAGTGCAATTGTTACAACTTTCCCTGGAGGTAAATTGGAGTGGTATAGCATTGGAAGAAAATGCATTAGTTCAAGAGATGTTTCCAGTATTTGAGAAATGTGGGAAAGTAGTAACCATAAGAAAAATGGAATTGGATGGCCATTGTTAGCTTCAACTGATGCTCTGAAAGGAAATAACAGAAAACTGAGAACATTTAATAGGCAGTTAAACGTGTGAAACAGGTGGTGTCCTTGGTAGCCTATAAAGCAATGCTCCAAGCGGAAGAGCAGAGAAAGCCCCACCCAGCCGTGACAGTAGTAGAGCTCTGAAGTGGGTTAGGTGCCCAGCCAAAGTGATCTGCTATGGGAGGATCTCAAAACAAGAGGCAAAGTGGTGATAAAAATTTTGTGGACCCAAGTGTTGTAATGAGTGTCAGGGTTAGAGGAGTGGCTACAGGATGCTGACCTGTAGAGAGTTTTGGAGGTAGTTAACAGAAGATGGTGACCCTGAAGGCTAAATGGTGGCTCACTGGTAAAGAATCCGTCTGCCAAGCAGGAGACCCTGGTTTGATCTCTGGGTCGGGAAGATCCCCTGGAGAAGGAAATGGCTACCCACTCCAGTATTCTGGCCTGGGAAATTCCATGGACAGAGGAGCCTGGTGGGCTACAGTCCTTGGGGTTGCAGAGTCAGACATGACTTAGTGACTAAACAGCAAGGACAACAATAGAAGATGGTGACCCTAAAGGCTAAATCAAAGGGCATCAAAAAAGGAATCTGAATTTGTACTTTCAAAAACCAATTTTAAAGAATTAAGAGGTTTTTTGCTTGTTTGTTTTTGAGCAAAGAAATGTTTATTGCAAGGGCCAAGCAAGGAGAATGGGATGCGGGTGAGGTGAGGGTGGTGAGGATGGGGGTAGTAAGGTGAAATGGAAGGGTGGTGGCACAAGCTCAAAGGCCCTAAACTCCAAGAAAAGGCATCTTCTTGAAGACAAAACTAGTCAGATACCATACCTTTCATTCTAATCAGAGCAGAAAAACTATTCTCCATGATTCTTCAGTAATGCTGTCAGCACATACGGCATCACTGTTTTCCCCTTTGGCAGCCCTAAAAGAATGTTTCTTCAGAAAATTCTTTCTGAGGTGCAGCCTGGAGGTTTATTTTAGATGTGACCATCTGTGTGAGGTGCAAGGGTTATTTTAAAAGGAGCTCTTTCATTTGTCTTTGTGGGAGAGAGGTTGCCCTAATCAAAATGACATCATGTTAGTGGGGCACCTGTGAAACGATGCAGGCGTTGGCTCAAGTACAAAAGACTTTGTTTTCCTTTTTCTTTCCTATGGTAGTTAACTTGATTTCTTCTCCCCATAAATTCTTTAATTGGTTTAATAAAGTACACAGCAAACTGAGTGCCCTTGTCTATTAGTTCCATTGTGGACACTTATGTAGTGAAGTTTAAGTAACTGAAACATTGCATTTTGCGTAAAAAGGAAAATTTAAAGGTTTCAAAACAGCTAGAAAATACTTAAAAGAAGCATTTTAAAGCAGTAGGGTTTTCTTTGATAATAATTCTCACATTCACATTAGTTGCTCTTAAGTAAAACCTCCCCTGGCATTCTGTAGGCAATAAAAAAGGCATAAACCCTCTTATTTTTATTTATGTAGCATGTGAAGTTTTACCAGTGGGAGTGTTAAGCTAATTTTTTTTTTTTTAAGACAGAAACAAGAGATTTAATATTGAGTGTTTCTGTGCCCTGTTGCTAACCCGACAGCTGGGGATTGCCCCAAATTGGTGTAAGTTTGTAGCATTTTCCAGGAAAGGCTTATTTTTTTTTTTTTTTGAAAGAAGACCTGATGTTATGAGAGAAGTAGGGCAGAAGTTCAGAATTTCAGATCACCTACAAATTCATCACTGACCATTCAAATGACTTCAGATATTTCAGTTGTTGTTAAGAGGTAAAATTTACCAGGTTAAGGGGCAAAGAGAGGAAATAGTGTAACCAGAACCTGGTTGATTTTACTGTGGATGAGAGCTGCCTATAGGAACTATGGTCTAGGAGGGCAGAACTACTGCACGGAACCATGGCATTGAAGTAGAAAGAGTTGGGGAAGAAATAGGCTCACTATCCTGACACCTCTCTCCACTTACTGTCTGAAATTCCAGAAGCCAGAGGCAAGGGAGCCTGGGTGATGCTATTATGCTGGTCACATTTGTTCCTGTTGTTCAGTAGCTTAGTCATGTCCAACTCTTTGCAACCCCATGGACTGCAGCATGCCAGGTTTCCCTGTCCTTCATCATCTCCATGAGCTTGCTCAAACTCATGTCCATTGAGTCAGTGATGCCATCCAATCATCTCTGTCATCCCCTTCTCCTCCTGCCTTCAATCTTTTCCAGCATCAGGGTCTTTTCCAATGAGTCAGCTCTTCGCATCAGGTGGCCAAAGTTTTGGCACTTCACCTTCAGCATCAGTCCTTCCAATAAATATTCAGGATTGATTTCCTTTAGGAATGACTGGTTTGATTTCCTTGCAGCCCAAGGGACCACTGTATGGTGGTCACATACAGTGCAGAAAATGGCTATTGGGAGTGGGTGGTCATAGTTCCTTATTTTTTCCCTATGTATTAGTTTTTCTATTACTGGTAAAACAAGTTACCAGAAACCTAGTAGCTTCAGTTCAGTTCAGTTCAGTCCGACTCTTGGTGACCCTGTGAATTGCATCACGCCAGGCCTCCCTGTCCATCACCAACTCCCGGAGTTTACTCAAACCCATGTCCATCGAGTTGGTGATGCTATCCAACCATCTCATCCTCTGTCGTTCCCTTCTCCTCCTGCCCCCAATCCCTCCCAGCTTCAGGGTCTTTTCTGATGAGTCAACTCTTCGCATGAGGTGGCAAAGTATTAGAGCTTCAGCTTCAGCATCAGTCCTTCCAGTGAACACCCAGGACTGATCTCCTTTAGGATGGACTGGTTGGATCTCCTTGCAGTCCAAGGGACTCTCAAGAGTC
>NC_057389.1:27529426-27530822 GCF_019320065.1 Cervus canadensis | reverse complement strand
TCATAAACTATTAGGTAATGCATTTATGTGGTTCTAGACCACTCACCTAGAGCCAGACATCCTGGGGTGTGAAGTCAAGTGGGCCTGAGAAAGCATCATTACGAACAAAGCTAGTGGAGGTGACAGAATTCCAGTTGAGCTATTTCAAATCCTGAAAGATGATGCTATGAAAGTGCTGTACTCAATATGTCAGCAAATTTGGAAAACTCAGCAGTGGCCACAGGACTGGAAAAGGTCAGTTTTCATTCCAATCCCAAAGAATGCTCAATCGCACAATTGCACTCATCTCACACGCTAGTAAAGTAATGCTTAAAATTCTCCAAGCCAGGCTTCAGCAATACGTGAACCGTGAACTTCCAGATGTTCAAGCTGGTTTTAGAAAAGGCAGAGGAACGAGAGATCATATTGCCAACGTCTGCTGGATCATCGGAAAAGCAAGAGAGTTCCAGAAAAACATCTATTTCTGCTTTATTGACTATGCCAAAGCCATTGACTCTGTGGATCACAATAAACTGTGAAAAGTTCTGAAAGAGATGGGAATACCAGACCACCTGACCTGCCTCTCGAGACACCTATATGCAGGTCAGGAAGCAACAGTTAGAACTGGATATGGAACAACAGACTGGTTCCAAACAGGAAAAGGAGTACGTCAAAGCTGTATATTGTCACCCTGCTTATTTAACTTATATGCAGAGTACATCAAGAGAAATGCTGGCTGGAAGAAGCACAAGCTGGAGTCAAGATTGCTGGGAGAAATATCAATAACCTCAGATATGCAGATGATACCACCGTTATGGCAGAAAGTGAAGAACTAAAGAGCCTCTTGATGAAAGTAAAAGAGGAGAGTGAAAAAGCTAGCTTAAAGCTCAACATTCAGAAAACTAAGATCATGGCATCTGGTCCCATCACTTACTTCATGGGAAGTAGATGGGGAAACAGTGGAAAGAGTGAGAGACTTTATTTTTTGGGCTCCAAAATCACTGCAGATGGTGATTGTAGCCATGAAATTAAAAGACGCTTACTCCTCGGAAGGAAAGTTACCAACAACTTAGATAGCATATTTGAAAGCAGAGACATTACTTTGCCAACAAAGGTCCATCTAGACAAGGCTGTGGTTTTTGCAGTAGTCATGTATGGATGTGAGAGTTGGACAGTGAAGAAAGCTGAGCACCAAAGAATTGATGCTTTTGACCTGTGGTGTTGGAGAAGACTCTTGAGAGTCCCTTGGACTGCAAGGAGATCCAACCAGTCCATCCTAAAGGAGATCAGTCCTGGGTGTTCACTGGAAGGACTGATGCTGAAGCTGAAGCTCTAATACTTTGCCACCTCATGCGAAGAGTTGACTCATCAGAAAAGACCCTGAAGCTGGGAGGGATTGGGGGCAGGAGGAGAAGGG